>NC_079477.1:10122669-10425700 GCF_026230105.1 Diorhabda sublineata | reverse complement strand
AAGATGTAGAACTTATCAATTATACGTTGTTTATTTGTGTGAAATTTAATTTAAAGTTAAATGCTATTATCGATTAACGAGCACAGAAGTACAATTCATTATTACCTTGAGATGTTATCTTTCAAGAGTTTACTAACAAAAGTTCAATGTGAAGGGAAAATAAACTGAAGAAGCTTTGGGTTTTAGTATATATTATAAACTGGTCTCTCTGCTCTGCGAAATTTTCTTTAGAACTGATTTTTAACTAGGATGTGGTTCATATATGTGTTTAACTGCTTTAATAATAAAGTTGGATTGTCAAAAGTATTTTATAAGTGAGTTGGTCATGAAATTTGTGAACAAAATGTCTATAAATATATTTTGATAAAGACTCGAAGAAAACTCGAAACGTCATATTTTATTTTCCAAAAATTATTGAAAAAACTAATTTTGAAACAGAAGAGACCTAAAATCAAGAGCAAGTCTAAGAAATAAGAAATTAAAGAAATTCAACTCTTCCTATTTTAATTGTGTTGGTTAGAATTGTTCGCACTCAAAGACGAATTGTAATTTATCAGTGAGTACGTTTTTGAGAAGTATTTGAATGTGGTAGGGTAAGTAGTTGTAATTTTGCAGCTTCTGAAGATATAGGGCGATTTAAAAGAGCAGTGACTTTTCAGAGACTTACCTACCTAATATCTTCGGTTAAAATTTGATAGAAAGATTAGTTTTAATACTCATATAAGTAAAACTGTTGTCATCGTTGAGTAAATATGGGGGAATAAAAATTTCAAATATAATTCAAACATATGCTGAATTTTGTAGAAGAATTTTTAATCACGGACTTGGAACACAGGGGCTGCAGCCATCCTGGCTTTTTTTGCATAAGTTCCAGTTCTCATTTCTGCTATAAATATAAGTTTCAGTTGTTCCCAACTTATAACTACCCTGTATTCATTGTACTCTCTTGAATACGCATTTTTTTTTACTTTTTTAAGTAAATTCATTATTTGTTGGAATTTTTTATTGTTTATAGCAATTAATATTAATTTGTTAAATCGTATTTGAGAATAGTTTGATTTTGTTTCAATTAATTTAATTATTTTACATTTTTTTTTTATTTTTATTTAATTTTGTTGAAAAGCTGATGGCGCCCAATTTAATACTATATTATCACCACATCTGTATACCAGTTTATATATAAACTTCAACTGAAACTGAATTCTGAGAAAGAATCTCCAGCAGAGGTGATTAAGGTTATAAATTAAAGCAACTTTCTTTCAAATGGAAATAGTTTTATAACAAGGAGGGAGTTTCTGAGAAAGCTGGGTTTTAGTCTAGTTAAAAAGAAGATCTGGAATAGAAACTTCACCTAACCAAATATAGAAACTCTGCTAATTAAAAATATATACAACCCAGAAGACCAAATGCGCAAGGCTCTTCTGGTATGCCAAGTGTGCTACATCGAAATCTAAAATTAAGAAGAGATCTTGAACTCAGGATAACTGTTGTAAATATGATATGCTCAACACATTCACTCGTGAAATGTGTAAGAGGTGTAGTAGCTATTAAGTAACGCGTCTAGCGCTTATGTAGAGAAAGTACGCATTCTCCAAAGGTTAATACCTGTAATCTGTTCAACATGATACCTACTCTTCCGATCCGATCCGTAAAAATCAAGCAACGGATTGTTATAAAATTTCACATGAAACGTAGAAACATTGCAACTGAAACTTATCATTTATTTAATGAGTATAGCAATGAATGTTTGTCGTGTCCATGAGTTTTTGGGTGATTTAAGCGTTTTTAAAGATGGCCGAGAAGACGATGTAGATTAATTAGGTTGGTGTCACCCTTCCACATCTAAAGCGCATAGAAATATCGAAAAATATTTGCAGCAAATGGAAATATTAATATGCAAAAAGTGTGTGCAAAGCTAGTGCCTAAAATCCTCACATTTGAACAACAAGAAGATCGCAAAAATATTTGTATTTAAATGTGATTGAAATAGACTCAAACTTATTAGACAAGGTAATAACGTGTGACGAATCGAATCTACATTGGAAAGAACAAGATTTGAATCTGAAAAAGAAAATACGGAGCGCATGGTGAAGGACCTAACAGAAAAGACTTCTTGCACTGTTTAGAGCAATGGAAAATTCGCATGGAGCGATATAGTGATAGAGGAGAGGTATATATTGAAGGTGATAATAAATAAGTATACATAATATCAAAATAAAAAGTTTTATATCTCCAGTCTCGTTCTTTAATAGACACACCTCGTATAGTGTTTCAATCCGTCAAATGAAAACAGTGATTTTGATTTAGACTAAGCCGATATCATCATTTTATAAAACAGCATTTTCATGTTGTATATACTTTTCGATCACAATTTTTATTAATACATAATAACAATGATATTTCTGACACAACTTTTTAATAATTATACTTTACCTACTACCAATATGTTACTTTACCGCACTAGTGGAATGAACTCATAAATAAAAAATTAAACTTCATTCATTATAATAATTAAACACAACACCTGTACAATTAGTGATGTTTATTCCAGCTGACGTGGAGGCAATTGAAGACTTGTAGTTTTCAATTTCAATTGAATTATTTTAAAATATACTGGATTTTTTAGGCTTGTGACCTTCACTTTTCCGCTTCATAAAAGCCAATAGCTGTGAATATTTACTTATGTCTACATTTTTCTTCACAGATATCATTGCTTACCTTAATGTGACTATAATGATGATGCCTTTTCTTTTTCAGCTTTCCCAGCAAAATAAGCTAATAAAATTTTCTCCGATATATCACGGATTTTTTTTTAACTGTACCAATCTTCGGGTCGCTTATATTCTTTTTCGTATATATTGCAGGATTTAGCGGGTACTAGGGTTCGTATTGCGTTATTTGCAGCAAGTTCTATATCAAAATCCACACTTTCATAGCCGGAACTCATGTCGATACAATTATACCAAACTGTGAACGCGTCAAAATTGACAGTTCGCAAAATAAATCAACAATGAGCGCAACGCTTGCTTGTTACATGATTCTAATATCATTAATTTCAGGAATATTGACTAATATTGAGTAAATAATTAACATTATTGGTAGTAGGTAAAATAATGTACTATATTCGTATCGTAAATTCACATTACGATATTCAATGGGTTATCAAATTTCACATTTCATTTCGTAATATGAATCTTCACGACACTTATATCATAAATATCTATTATACACTTCAAATAAACAATTGGGTAACTAGTTATGTAACTCTCATATAATGTTCTCCTCTTCTTATTAAAATGTTTTCCTATTTTTTCCTATTTTGTGTAAATCGAGTTTTTACTTTTATAAATTTCAATTGTATTTGGACTACATGCATTTCTTGACAAATCACCGCGTCCATAACCAAAGGTAAATGCGAGCTAAAATGGAAAAATTTTGATACTATTCCTGGGAAAACCACGACAAAGGAAATGAAAGCCATTCTGAAAAACGAGTTCCAGTTATAGATTCAACGTTAGGTTAAACGGATTCTCAGCCAATGTATTCTGAAGGAGGTTAATTCAAATTTTATGATACCTTTCTAGTTAGTTTTCGATAAAATAATTCACATTTAACTTTAGTTTACTTTGTGTGATGTTTTCTATGTAAGTGGGTTCTATCCATTCATTTATTCCCGATGAGTACTAATAGATATTCGATAGCTAGATAGAATTAGTGAAACCGATAAAATAAATCTCAGATTTCAAGTATGAATATGTTACTTTGTAAATCCGTAGTACTCCAATAGTTATTTTATGTTTTCTCAATAACGAATAAGTCCAAAAATATCACAAAATTCTATAATTTACGTCAGATTAAATTTCAATTGAGCAGAAAAGTATATCAATACAGTTCGAAATTGAAGTTCTAAATTACCTGAATGGTGTTCCGTCAAAGACAATTTACAAACGATGTACAGATTTTTCGTACGTAGATTAACTTTGATATAAATACCTGATAAATAACGTTTATAAAAATGACAATACATATGATTTTGTGAACGATAGAACAAATAACAAATGAAGAAATGAAATGTCACCCTAGAGAAGGTGAACAAAAACCAAATATCAGTTTTGTTTCATTGAATTGACCTTTCTATAATTTTTTCATCTGCTTGCTATACCCACAACTATCAAATGAATAAAAACAGGGAGAACAGAAAAAATTGATGTTTTTTTATTTCAAAATAGCTCATTTATTATCCAACGATATCACTTGTGTGACCTGGTTTTCGCTATAACTGTTAGAGGTTACGCTTTTTGGGAGAAAATACCACATGCTCACGATAAAGTATCAAACTCATAAATAATATCCTAGTGGAATTATAATTGATCGGTTATTGTCGCTATTACCAATTTCTCGTCTCAATTCCACTTGAAATATTGTTTTAATTGTGAATGTTTATATTTCATATATTCTGTTGTTTACAGTTAAATATTTAAATTTTCCATTTCTCCAATATATTAGAGATTTCAAAATAAATGAAAAGTCGATAACAAAAATGGTTTTTGTGTAGGCAGAAAAAAATCAATAAACCAATAATATGGTAAATCTAGCCCACCTGTTATATTGTCAATTTATTTATTCCTAACGATAAGTGGGTATAATATGAGACTTTTCTTCAAAAGTGGAACTTAACAACTTATGAGAGATATCTGCACAAAATTAGTAGCCAGTTTCTTCTCTATTGTATTTTTCATAGACAGACTGAAATTTCTTATCCTGTCATATCTGTTTCGATGTATATTTGAAGAGATTTTTCGCGATAGCTGTTTGGAAGGCATATTCAAAGGAGCTTCGTAAAGAAATGTCTGATAAAAATTTATATGTTGACAGAATTAATAGTAAAGCCTATATCTTCAACAACTCAAGTTGCATATATCGGTGAAGTCAGTCAAAGTGTAGTATATATACACCTTTACAACTTGATAACGATTCATCAACTCTCAGACATCGACTATGTTCGAAGACTGGAATTTGTTTTAGTGACAAAAATACTTTGTATCTAAATAGAAATGTAGATAGACAAAATGTGAGGTATTTGTATGAAGCAAATCTTCACATGTTTCAGAAAACACATATCCGATTTTGATTTTTAAAGATGTTGAATGTTTTGGGAAAATATTTTGGAACACCACTCTGGAACACTTTATACCGATTTATCTAAAAGGTTTTTATGAAAATTTGCAAAATGCAATACAACCTATAATATTTTCATTGAATTCGATAATATGACTAATATTCTAGTAGATTGCTGCTCTTAAATAACAATAGATACAAGTAAAAAGTAAGTATTTTATTAGTGTACAAGTACTGTACTTAAAAATATTTATTCTTTATTGTACATTTGAAAAAGTTAACACATAATAACTTGTACATATACACGTACATATTGTCATCTTATCTTGAAAGAAAATATATAAATAAAATCACTATGTTCAATTAGTGGCCCACCTGGTCCTGGCCAGCTCAGGGGATCCGCCTTTGATAAAAATAGTTTCAAAATAGGACATTTAACCGTTAAGAAGTAAATGGAGCTTACTTCGAACAATTCTCTGTATATGACAGTTGGAACTTAATTAGCTCTCAAAATAGAATGAAGAATGAGACTTGGTGCCCCAGGTTATGCAATAGACCTATCAATTTCGATAAATTGTCTGAGGTTTCTAAGAACCTAACCAAATATGATAGGGAATTATTACGTTTGCCTATATTAACTCTATAGGGTTAAATATGCAATAGTAAGGAGGTATGACCCTGTTCCTTGTATATCTTGTCACTATAATGAACTTTCTCTAACTTTAGACCTATAATAACAGTGAGCAATAGTAAGCAACTTTGTTCGTTGGGCCTTTTAACGATTGCTGACAGGAATAGGAGTATGTTGTGATATACTTTGATTTTAAAATTTGAGCTTTGTTACTACTATTATTTGGTATCTTAAGGAGTTGCATTCTGGATAATCTGCTACCTGTTGCTGCATTACTTCTAATGTCGCAACCCTGTTCTCCTTATATAAACTATAAATTGTCCTACGTATAAAATCTTGAGTAGCTTTATCAACTGATTTCAGTTCTTCTTTACATGTTTTTCGGTTCACAGCAACCCCTCTCTCGTGACTACTCGATAAACGGAAAATTTATTCACTCTAATTAATTCAGCAATTCTTATTATGATTGCATTATCAGATTACTGAATATTTTCCTTTTTTAAACATCCCAATAAATTTAAAATAAGTTGCTCTGTCTTTTTTCTCACTACACTGTGCAATTTCATTGTCTTCATTCGCCCTTGGTCTAAATAACGCCATATTACTATTTATTTAAAGAAATTTATGAATTAAATAGATCTCACCAAACGAAGCTACTGTCTCTGGCAGTAATATTTCAAAGAAATTGTGTACATACGTCTTCCGACAGCTTCGACCAATAGAAATGCATTTATGTTTACGATTCGATTTTTTAATTGGTAAACAGTTGAGATGATGAGTCCACGTGGACTGACGGTTTGTTAGATGTTGCCCGATTTTATATGAGGAGTGAACATTATTTTTCATTTCTTAATTTAGTATGAGTGCCGTGCATATTTATGAAAAATTAATTATTCCTCGCATAACTGTATTCTGCAATTGAAATTGTAAGAACTATATAAGCAATTAAAGCGATTTATTTCGATAATTCCCTAATATCAATATACTTATGTTTAAAATTACTAGTCACTGATAATGACAATACTTTTCAAATAATTTTATTGGTAAAATATAGTAATATATGCATGACTATATTATTATAATCAGTAATATTTGCTTTGAATTTTTTTTGCTCAACTTAGTTTTTCAACTCTCAATAATTAATTGAATATCAATAATAACTGTATCTCAATAAACTCTTTATATTTTGTTTTGTTTCAGAGGACCGAATATTTCTATACTGCATGTTCGAAATACAACAGATCCTTGGGAAACCAAAACAACAACCAACCTCACCTATTCTTCTAACTCTAACCACGCTGCTAAAAATTATTTTTCGAGAGGGGCGGCATCTAGTTTACCTCCTCTCACGAAACATCAGTCTCTCAGTGGTCCAACAGGAGCCTATAAATGGCAGAATTCGCCCAGTTTCCATACAACGGCAGAAGTTGACTCTCCAGAACTTTTTATGGGAAACGCCAAGAGAGAATTATCACCGGTGAGATAAAGTACATGCGTAGTTTAATGAGAAATGCAGGATGTCAATGTGAAAACGTACAAATCTCTATATTTCCGCTTCAATAGAAAGTTCAAAAATTATATTTAAATGAAATTGAATTATCTGTACAATACTTATGAAAAAGAAGATTAAGAAGCCATTGTAAAATTGTTCACTGAAAAAGTAGTTACACAAAAAGAATAAGATTTTTAAAACATACAAACTCACCAAAGATAACAAAATAAATATAGAAAAATTATAGATATTAGAAAGGTGATTGATAAAAAACAAAAATTTATGAGAGACTTAATAAAATTTATTACTAACTAACTGTTATTAATACTTATTTATGCAACAAATGAATAAAGTAATAATTTTTTTCGCGAGTAGGACGGTTTGGCCGAGTGATAAAAGTTACTTTACTCACGAGTTTCAGACAAAAATTTTTCTACGTCTGTAGACAAAACTTTCATGTTCTATATTATAATAATAATATTAAAAGTACAAATGTGAGAATTATTAATTCGAAGTGAAGAAGAAGTAACATTACTATTGTTACTTGAATTGGCAACATTTAACGAATTCAAAGAAATAACATAATCTTTAGTTGTATTAGTACTTATTGGAAAGTTGGTAGGGTCGTGAACATTTACAATGTTGCTTGAGGTCGAACTAGTTGTAACCCTTCGCAACTGTGTTGTATTTACACCCACCGTGTTTCTTAAGTTGAATTATATCACCACCGGAATCCACTAATAGAGACGTCGAAGAACGTCAAAATGTATGCCCAGTGCAGTTTTTTGGATTAGGAAGATTGAAATATGTTGCGATAAGCGAGGGAATTTTTGAAAAGATATTGATACCTACAACTTGGGTTTGGCATTTTCAAATTCTATACTGCAAAAGAAATTATCTGTTTTGACATTTGTGGGTCGTTAGTTTTTTATATTTCTCATAAGTATTTCCAAATTCAATCTATTGTCAGATATTTCACCAATAACAGTAAATCGACGTTTAACAAAAGTTTTTGTATCAGGTAATGTGATAATTAAAACATTTAGCTTACATAAAATATTTTTTGCTGTCAAACCTAATGTATGACTAATGATCATCTGGACCTTGCAACAGAAATTTATTAATTTCTTCACGGGCAAATGTTTTAGATTTTTTGGGTCTATAGCCAACTGTTTTATTTTCGAAATATGCAATGAGTTTCGAGTTTTTACTGATGTCTACGTCGTTATTTCCATTAGGTTGTCTTTCAAATTTGAATAAGTCGATCAAAGTATTGAAGATTTCCACATTTTGGTTATAGTTCCAAAGCAAGCTAGTAACACTCTTTCTGTTAAGCTGTTTATGCCTTATTTAATAAGCCACTCCATTATAGAATTATATTCCTTTGAATACTTTTCCCTGAATTTCTCAGGGAGAAGATTGATAGTCGCTGCAGTTACCGATTCAACAACATCTTCATCTTCTGGTGTGCAGTTTAAGCTTTCTTCACTATTACTCTCCATCACTAATAATAATACCACACTCCTTTTAATTAGTCACAACAGGGATTTTTTTGAACGAAATAAATATGTCACATTTTTTCGGATAAACGAAATGACATGAGAAAGAAAGCGTTTACAGCCCACTATTTTGATAAAACAATTTTATAATTGCGTTAAAAAATGACATGTGACGGTAATTTTTTCACGCTTTTTGACTGATTCAGAAATTACATTCTTTATGAATGCAAATGAATGAAAAAAAACTTGAATATTATAAATGACGTAGAGAAAAATAGTAATAAACGCATAACCTTACAAACTTTGTGCCATGTTGACAGAATAATAGATAGAGAATATGTATACGATAATTTCAAGAATGCTATTCCTTGAGTTCTTCACGTTCTATAACCTGTATGACGCAAGAATTACATCCGAGATTCGTTTTCTCTGGGGTCATTGGTGGAAAACAAATAGGAACACCATTAAATCCCTAAATGGATGAGACCGAAATAGTAGAGAGAATAGTAACTAGAGAGAAGATCGTATGGAAAATAAACTTCTTTGAACCACACAAGGCAGCGGAACCACATGGAGTGATACCCATTTTGCTTGAAAAATCCCTTAACTGTATAATGATGATATTGAGTTAATTTTCTAGCAATGTCTACAATTGGGCTACGCTCTAGAAAAATGGAGAGAAGTTAGGGCTGCTTTTATACCTAAGGCAGGTGAACTAAGTAATATAACATCAATAGACTAAAAGAACGAGGAGAAAGGATGGCGAAGAGATGGTATCAGCGCTATTCCCGATAGAATTGGTAAAAGATGCTATTGACACTGCAATCAGAGCCATTCACAAGGATATACAGAAGATATTTAACGAGCGATTTGTCCAAGAATCAATGGAGAACAAAATTTCTCACAATTCACAAAACACCCCAGCATGTACTATATCGGTATCCTGCTTTGACGGAAAACGACTACAAATGCTAGGGAATTAATTACTTCGAAGAAATGACAGAATTTGAAATAGGAAAAATAACAAAATTCATTCTAGGTTTCTTAAAAATAAGGTATAAAAGTAAAAAGATAGGAGGGTGGTTGGATAGTTAACTATATTTCCAAATTATGAAAAATAAAAAGTTACACGACGGGTCTCATAGCTACGAAGAAAGCACAATCAACCTAGATCGAGGTTGGCCTTATTAACCTAAACTGTATGACTAGAAGCCAAAATAGTGTGCGTAAATTACATTGTTTGAGACAATTATGACTTATATTAACGCTCGTCAAATAACTATTTTTCAACAAATTATGTTTATTAATTGATTTTTAATCATACTGATTAAGAGAAAGAGACATTTATATTCCGGAAAATTAACATTTCATTTAATTTTATCAAAATAGTGGGCTGTGAATGCTTTCTTTCTCATGTTATTTCGTTTATCCGAAAAAATGTCATACTTTTATTTCTTGTCCCCGAGAAATTCAGGGAAAAGTATTCAAAGGAATATAATTCTATAATGAGTGGCTTACTAAATAAGGCATAAACAGCTTAACAGAAAGAGTGTTACTAGCTTGCTTTGGAACTATAACCAAAATGTGGAAATCTTCAATACTTTGATCGACTTATTCAAATTTGAAAGACAACCTAATGGAAATAACGACGTAGACATCAGTAAAAACTCGAAACTCATTACATATTTCGAAAATAAAACAGTTGGCTATAGACCCAAAAAATCTAAAACATTTGCCCGTGAAGAAATTAATAAATTTCTGTTGCAAGCTCCAGATGATCATTATGTCATGCATTAGGTTTGACAGCAAAAGAATTTAATGTAAGCTTAGATATTATTTGTAACATCTTTCAGGTTGCTTTAATATTCGGAATCGGGGGAGCTCTGCGGATGGAGGAATTATATAAAATGAAGTGTATCGATATTAATAATACCGGAAATGTTTCAATTATCACAGTACCTGATACAAAAACGCATGTTCAACGTCGATTTACTGTTATTGGTGGAATATCTGACAATAGATTGAATTTGGAAATATTTATAAGAAATATAAAAACTAACGACCCACAAATGTCAAAACACATCATTTCTTTTTGCAGTATAGAAATGGAAAAAGCCAAACCCAAGTTGTAGGTATCAATACCTTTTTAAAAATTCCCTCGCTTATCGCAACATATTTGAATTTACCTAATCCAAATAACTACGCTAGTTATACATTTTGACGCTCTTCAACATCTCTATTAGTGGATTCCGGTGGTGATATAATTCAACTTAAGAAACACGGTGGGTGTAAATAAAACACAGTTGCGGAGTGTTACAACTAGTTCGACCTCAAGCAACATTGTAAATGTTCACGACCCTACCAACTTTCCAATAAGTACTAATACAACTAATACAACTAAAAATTCGTTAAATGTTGCCAATTCAAGTACCAATAGTAACTTCTTCTTCACTTCAAATTAATAATGTTCATACTTTTAATACTACTATTACAAAATAGAAATTGATAAAAGTTTTGTCGAAGTCCACGGACGTAAAAAAAATTTTGTATGAACCTCTTGAGTAAAGTAACTTTTTTCACTCGTAGGAATTGCCGTATTACTTTATTCACTTTTTGCATAAATAACTATTGTTGAATGGTGTCTACACTTCAACAAAGAACAAAAATGTGAATTATGCGCAAGAAGAACTTCTTTAGTGTTAAATGACAAATACTTGAATGGATTACCTCCTTGTGTACTACACCAATAAGGAATATCCTACGGAATCGTGAAGTAACCAGTACAGCTTAAAAAAACGACAGTTTTTTGACGACGACTTCAAGAGAAAGATTAGATTTTAAGAAGCAAATAGAAAACAAGACAATCTGTAAAAATATTTGTTATACTTATCAGTAGACGTATCTTAATCATAACAACCAAATATATCGCCATTGGAACGACAAAAATCTGCGAATCCGGGGAGGAAAATATTATCGGTAAACTCCCATTGAATTTGCTTCAAGAAATGATAAATGATTTGAAAAATCAAATTGATGCGGCTGGTAGCGTGATTTTGCAAGAAAATCTCATTCACTTCCATAACGAAGAAGCTCCCATACATTAAATTCTGCTAGTAAGACATTGGCGGAATGATAGTTGAATTGAAGCGATTGAGAGCCATTTAGAACATCTGAATTGTTTATAAAACATTTTCTCGAGAAGTTTTTCGAAATGAAAGAGAAAAGTGTTAGAGAAACTGTTTAGAATGTTTAATAAAATAATTTACTATTGGTTTATTTTCTAATGCAAAACTGTTGATGTATAAAATATCTTCAAAGCTGCACAGGAAATGTGAATGAAGTTGAGGCTGGCAGAAAGCTCGGAAATGTAGAAGATTATCCAATGTCAGTTTTAGATATTTATGAATATTTGCATAACCCCTGGATTGCTGATATTGAATAAAAAAATAGTTTATTGTATTATCAACCTGATATTTATTTTGGTTGTAGAATATAAAATTTTATTCGAATATCAAATAGGCTGTCTAGGGGAGCCAAGTTCCTGTATATTTATAGACAGATATAACAAGCTGTAATGAAAAGTGAAGAGAGTCAAAAATGAAATCGCATTTAGCGTGCGTAACGTAATTTATAGATGACCTCAAGGGACCTTCAAAATAAGGTATCAGTCAACCAGTTGCGATGCTATGGGTTGTGTCCGCCTTCGCAAGAGGTTGAAGTAATTTAATTAAAAACCAGCATAAAAACTACTACCCTTTGAAATAAGTGTGACGCAGTGTGACGTGGATATTTATATTTTTGATGATTTTCTATAGGAACCGAAATAAAGAGGGTCGTACGTTTACAAATTAACACATCATTTAAATGTTTTTGGGAAACCAAAAGTTCTAGTTTCAATCCAAATCAACTTATAAACATATATATATATATATATATATATATATATATATATATATATATATATATATATATATATATATATACATATTCTCCTTTCACGTGAACTATACAAACTATACGATGTGTGACTATTAAATCTCGAGACTGATGATATAAAACTATTTATTTTGATATTATGTACATTTATTTATTATCACCCTCAGTATTTCCCCCTATCCTTATTCATATATTGCTCAATTCGAACCTTCTATTCTTTAAAAGTAATTTTCAATCGTATTAAAAATGTCAACATAAATATTTTTGCGAGCATGTTAGAACTTTCACGTAAAATTTACCGTCCATATTCATTATCATTTAGATTCATCAATTGCATGAATAATAATTAGCTGACGATCAGATCAACTCTTTCGACATGTTCATCCATTTTTGACGTGAAAGGGCGAGCTGAATGTAAATCACCATCAACATCTTCTTGCCTATCTCAAAAATGATTAAACAACTCAAAAACACGTGGATGTATGACACTCAGACATCTCTTTCGAAAGAGTGTGCTTCTGAGTAACAGTCGTTAACCTTTGGTGCAAGCATTGAGCCTCGTTACTTAACAGCCACACATCGTATATATCTAAGTACGAGTTAAAAATGAATATTCTGATGAAAAAACTGCAACAATATGAATTCGTTTTCATTTTGAATAACAGAAATATATTACGTTTTAAGGTTCGATGGCATGATAGAGAAGTAGATGGCGTTTACCTTAATAAGTCTGGTTGGGTACAAGTTGAGCAACGTTCATTAGATGAAAATCGACGTTTCAGTCCTGCGGAAGCGTCCAATTTACTACCTAAAAAGCCAGCCGGTAAACTGGCTGATTACCATTTCAACAGTGAACCTGCTAATGAAAGACCTTCTGTACTGAGTTTCCAATCAAGTGACTACAATCGAAAAAGTGCCTCGCCTTCACCACCTCCAGAATCACCGTCAGTTACACCAATCATTTCTCCACCTCCCGCGTTTCAAGATAAAGTTGAGAAAGGTGAGTATAATCAAATATCGAAGCAATTTGAGGTTTTACATTAATTTGGATACAGCTCCGGCAATTTTTCCATACTAAATAGTGACCAATTACCAAAAGTTATTATATTCCTAGACAAATCTTATACTAAAAAATAAATTTGACTTGAAATTGACTATCACCTAAAGTGATAGACCGAAAATTATATATAAAATCCTGAAAATTAAACATCCTCTTAGATCATTAACCAAAAGGAATTTGGACATTCAATTGTTCATAAAAAAGATCAGTATTCATGATATTATTGCGAATTCATCTTAGTTATGATTGCTCTGAATTTCTCTTCCACTTTCGTATCAGTTGACAATATACATATATTTTCTGTTCTTTCTAATCTGTTTTTGATGCTTGGCAAAAATAGGAATCGACTTGATGTTTTCTACCACATTTTCTTCTTCTTTTTGTCCCACTTCTTCATTATTTTTAAGCCTGTTGTACGTTTTATTCACTTAATCCAAACACCTAGATAGAATGAACCTGGCGGTAAATAGGTAGGTTCTGCAATGAAGTAGAAGAAACAGTCACACACGTCTGGTGGTAATGGTAATCAAAAAAGATCTATCAAAGTTGCAGTGGATGAGAACGTACATAATCTGATTCAATATCCAAACCAAATCCCAATCACGCATTTTTCAGATGATTTGATAATTTCATATACTTTATCTTGATCCGTTTCCATTTATGTCTTGCTTCTCAATATTGAACTTTTACTTTTAATTAATCGTGTTCCTCCTTGATTGAACTACTACTTCTTGAGCTGATTTCAATTTTGTCAACTGTATTATTGTCAAGATACTGGAATGTATGTATGTGTATAATTTATATATGGATATGTATGTATATCTGTATATTTATATAGGCTTCTAAATGTTCTCAATTTTAGATCTCTTCTGATTTAAAAATAGTTTCTTTTATAATTTTTTAAAGATGATAATTTGACGTTTCGACTTCCTCTAGTCTTTATCAAAACATTGACACTGACAATTTGTGTATTTATATTAACCAATAGATTACGTACATCATGAATATCATAATAAGAATAGAATCGAAATAGAAATTTGTTTTAACAAGAAAGATTACTTTTTCCTTAGTTTTTACATCTCAAATACATAGCCAGTCATCAATTAAACTCTATTTAGTTGTGGAATTTACAAACTATAGCTTTAAAATTCACTCAAATTAATTTGGTCTTTTTTATCATTTATAGATTTTTCGTTTTTATGAATGTGAAGCATTTCTAAAAATTCTCTTTTTTGTGTATTAAATTCCGTTCAAAGAATTTTTTAATATTAATACTGAATTTTTGGTTTTCTTCATATTCCATGATTCGTTATTGCAGTTCTATTTTTTTATCATATTGATGACACTTTTGTCTATTTTCTAAATACTGAGATGTCTGCCCTATGTAGACAGCTTCACAATTAGTACAAGGTACTTGATATATTATTGTTTTTTGATATTTTAGATTTTAGTTTATTGAAATATTTGGATAATGTATTATGTCCTTTATGACCTTATGCGATAATTGTTGGGAAAGTCCTTGTACATATGGTAAGGAGAAATGTTCTATGTTCCGTTTCTGTTCTGTTTTTTCATTGACTGTAGTATCTGTTTATCCTTTTTTTGAATATGTTGTTCGTAATTTTTTCTTGATAATTGTTTTCTTTCAATGCAGTTTTTGCTTTTTGAATAACTAAGCATCTAAATTTAATAATTGGATAGATCTATCAGCCAAACTTATTATCAATGATCTTTTTTGTGACATAGGATAACAAAAATTGAAGTACACATATCAAATTGAAGAAATGTATATATATATATATATATATATATATATATATATATATATATATATATATATATATATATATATATATGACTGTATCCACGGATATTGCGATTCGGGATGTCATTTGCACGGAGAGTCTTCAAGCTGAGGCATACCCAAGATTTGAGAAAGGTTTTTGTTCATCCTGAGCTCTTCTTTGAACATTCTGTGAGGAGATTTTTCGTCCATACTGTCAAATAATATGTCAAAAAGGTGGAAGATTTAGAATCACTTCTCGGGCAGTCTTTGAGCAAGTTTTAATAGCTCCCATAAGAAAATCTATATGTTTTTCGGTAATTTCTAAAATTCAACAGGAATTTATATAAATTTCACAGCTGTCGTACTATCAATTTGTGAGTTGAAGCACCTTTAGTTAGTTGGAAAAAATGGTTAAGTAGGATTTTCGTGTGTTGCTAAAGCATTGCTCTTTGGCAACACAATACTATTGAGGTCAATAAACACAATTCGGACATTGCTCCAGAAAAATTAACCGTTGAGAAGTGGTTTGCTGAGTTTGAATGAGGTGAAATTTGTAGTGAAGACGATGCACGCAGTGGAGGTCCTCAAAAAAATCGACAAAACCATTTCGAATAACTGAAGAGTGAAGCTAATTGAGATTTTTGCATCGATATGATAACGTATGAAACATGGCTCTATCATTTCATAGCGGATTCCAATCGACAGACAACCGATTGGACTGAACGTGATGAACCGACTCCAGAGCGTGGAAAGACGTGGAAATCGGGTGGCAAAATTATGGCATCGGTATTTTTGGGAGTGCATGGTATAATGTTCAACGATTATTTAAAAAAAAGATAAGCCATAAACAGCGACTATTACCTAGCGTTATCGGACCCTTTGAAGGATTAAATCGAGAAAAAATAGACCCATCGAACAAAGTGCAGTTTCATCAAGACCAAGCACCGTGTCACAAATCAATAAAAACGATGACAAAATTGCTATTTTGAGGCTAAAAACAAATCGAACTATAAAAGTGGGTTCGAAAAATGTGTGCTACTGTTATAAATTTTATATTACCATCGAAGGAAACTATATTGAATAATATGATGGAATTCTATACAAATTATATGCTTTCCTACAAACTTCTTAGCGCACTTATTATGCAAATCCGTTTTTTGTGATTTTATACTTAATCCAACTGTACAACTACAAATATGTTCTTCACGTTCAATTATAATAAGTAGTAATAAATACTGAAATATAGTTAGTCAAATTATTGTAATGAGCTTTACTACTTTGAATTTTAGTATAACCCACTTTAATTTTATACAATTTACTTCAAATTACAGGTTCTCTTATAAAGAGGAGTAGAACATTCTTTGGAAAAGCTCCTTTTTTACCTCGTTCTAACGCCATAGAAGATAGCGACGGAAGTCCACCCTCGACACCACAGTGGAAAACAACAGGCAAAATTCCACCTTCTCCTCTATGGAATCCAAGTGGTAAACCTATTCCATCTCCCCAGTGGAAACTAGGTACGTTTAAAATATATTATGTGAATAAAAATATACACCATTTATTTGTTTCTTCCATTAGACTTTGAATCATATGAAGTTTCATGAAATTATTTTTTAAGAAGTTTAAACATTTTGTATCATATCAAGTTTTCTTCCAATGTATCTAAAAACTCTATATTTATAATTAATCTATTTTTTAGATAAAATGGGGAAATCGACTCCATTACTACGTAGTGCACGAGAGAAATCTCCATCTTCTCCAAGGTGGAAATCGACTGATAATGGACCACCTTCACCACTTTGGAACGCAAGAAAATCACCACCGTCTCCTCTATGGAATTCTAGATCAACATCACCTCCTTCACCTCTTTGGAATCAAACAAGAAAATCTCCACCTTCGCCTCTATGGAATACCAGTGGAAAATCACCACCAAATCCACAATGGAGAATCAGTCCACAATCTACAAGTTCATTGAAAACTACGCCTGTTGTGAAATCTGTGTCACCCATTATTGAAAAACCACAAAGAAATCTAAACAGGATGCCGCAGACTAAATCTTTAGAGGATACAACAACTGGTAGGAGGTCTCAATTTCTGCAGCATTACAAGTGAGTAGATTTCCTCACATTATAGATTTTGTATCATTAAATTTTAGTTCCCTCTATAAATATGCATTTTAAGCAGAACAATAAACAATTTCAATTATTTCCAGGGGATCTTCCTCTTCTTCGTCCTCTTCCATGGGTTTTCGTAGCTTAGACAGTAGCTTCAACAGACCTGGTAACATAATGCCTCGCCTTTCAGAAAATACTGATTCTTCTGTGGATCATTACCAAGACGCTGACGAGGAGGACAATAACAGCTCTTCTATAAATATTAGCATGTTACCTATAGCCAGATCAAATACTAACCGCGAACGCGATAAACCCCCATTGTTACGAGAAAAAACAATCTCACAACAATCTCGAGAAAAAACTAATACAACACAAGTACGCGCCGATAGAATATCTCCGTCTGGTAGAACTAATCGCGTACACCATCGATCACAATTAAGGAGATCTCCTGCCGGTTCGGATAGTAATAAAACGGTCGATAGTTCATCTAGTAGTAGTGACGAGTTTGTTTCGAAATCTCCTCCGGGGCCGCCGATACCGCAAGCTGCTAGGAGGAATATTTCTGCAAGATCTGTATATCAACCAACCAGAGTACCAACAAAAGAAGATGCTACCAGTAAAGTTAGAAGGTGAGTCGATGAACGAATTGTTTTAAATCATACAAACTGTTTGATTGACATAAAAAATATGGTATAAATGCAACAATATATGAAAGCAATCGAGTACTTAAGACTAAACTCATTTTAGGTATCGTTACATATGAAAAATGGAACAAATATGTTGGAAATAAAAGTTTTTCATAAAAAAATAGCATCGTCATTGCATAAATATGGCATCCCATCAATGTATGTTTTCATTTCATTCAATATCAAGACCTGTTCATGAAATCAAATACCTCCCCTGTATACTCTCTATATAACATTTCAGTTCAGTCTTAAATATTGTAAATGTTTTTTCTCTTTTTATAATATTTGGCACGTTTTGGACATAACTTTGTTGGAACAATACTATAAAATGAAGCATCAATATTGGTACTGGATGATGAAAGTGTTAATCGGGAGCTTACTAAGATGTAAAATACTATCCCCAAACAACTAGTAGAAAGAATCGAAAGCCTCACAACAGAGGTTGTAAAGATGTTACCTATCGGTCAGGTTATAACAGATGAAGAGATACTCGAAGAGATAATTAGTATAGATGTTGAAGAAGACAACAACGAAAAAGAAGAATGCCTTCACTCAGTGAGCAACGATAACGTCATGAATGTATTTGGAACTGCTGTGGTTAGAAAGTAATGTATCTTCTAAGGACATCGTTATTTTGAGAAGACTATAAGATTTCTAACAATCAGAAGAAAATTGACGGTTTTTCCAATCCAATGAAATAAGACGTACCGATACCATACTGTACCGTAAACTGAGGACTGTTTATTTTTTAGTAGGTGTTGGATAATTTTTGATTAGTTTTCGATGTAAATATATTAAATGTAATTGCATGAATGCAGTTAAATGTGTTTTTGTGCACTTTTATTGTTGTTATCTATGATCTTCCAGTAGTCTGGTCCCATATGTGCCGGATTAGTGAGTGTATATTTTATAGAAGGATGTAAATGGAGTTTTTTGAACATAATGATCGTCAAAATTGTTTTCTAGATTCTCAGTGTTTTTGTAAAGAAAGTCCCAATTAGTTTAAAGTAAAATGATACTTAACGTCTAAGCTTGGCTAATGTTTTATTAATAATTTTTCCTATTACATTAAAACAAATATTGCCAATAATTGGTAACTTGATACCAAAAGAGTTTGTTCAATATTATTGTTAGATGATAAATTCACCGAATAATCCAACAAAAAACTTCCATAACCTGGCAATATGGTTTATAACATTTTCTCCAAAATAACGATTAGGCTCACAGTTTCCAGATCACATGTCTATTGTACCGGGTATCCAATAAGAGTGGCTCTCGACTATATATAAGAAACCATCTACAGAACAACTGTCGAATAAAATTTATAACGTAGCCTTGTAAAAAACCTGAAAATTCTTTCGAATTTGTATGCCTCCTATTAGAGGGCGTAATTGGATAAAAAAATTTTAAACGCCAAATTCAAATCCAGAGTGTGCACAACGAAAGGAAGGGGACTATACAAAACCATAGAAGCTAACTGATACTCATTTATCTCGACAGGTACTCCGATGTACTGGCCAACTGACCTACACAAAATTCCGGACCTTTTGGACATACACAGCTATCCTGCACTGACTTAAATTCTGATCACTCGCTTATTATTGCAACCGTTGGAGCGTTAATCATAATTAGAACACTACCACAAAGATTACATAACTTTAAAATAGACTGCCCAAACTGCTGCACCGAACACGAAACAGATAAAAGGAAACAAAGATGTCCCGCTCGAAATAAAGAGACTAACATCAGAAAAGAATCAGGCTCGGGCAAAATAGCAAAGGAGCTTGCAGACAAAAACAATTTTAATCGACTTAATCATAAATTAAGGAAAAACTTAAAGAAATAAGGGATGCACAATTTGAGGAATACGTATTTAAATTAACAAGAAAATATAATTCCATTTGGAAGCCAATAAAAAATTTAGAAAAGCCCAAGATAACAGCCCCACCTATACGAATAAACGAACACGAACAGTGGACTAGAAGCGTCAAAGAAAAAGCAGATTTATTTGCAACTCATCCACTACATACTTCCATAAAAATATTGACTCCAAAAGAATGACACAATGAAATAAAATTTTGCATGGTGAGGTTGCATCACTGGATGTAAGCCTCACCAAGACATTATAGATGTTAGATTATCTAACACTCATGAGCAAAATAACCCATAAAATGTAAAACATATTCTGATTGTTGTTGATAAAATCTGGTATATTTGATATTTTATGTTATAGTAGAATTTTTGTAAATTCAGTCTTGTTGCGTAATAGAAATACGGGAGAAAGGTAATACAGGAAAACTAGTAGTAGAACATGATAAAATCATTCACAAAACATGGAGCTGTTATAAAAGCAAATGAGATTATAAAGGAGGAGAGCCCAAAAGAGGATTTTGGGATTTACTCGAGCGTATATTAGATTAATATATGGGAGAGTACTTAAGTACCAGCCAGTATGAGCCCTTAATAAAGAGGACCCCTCAGATCGATCATCTGAAATACTCGAGTGCATCGTATTAAGATAAGGGGGATTAGTTACGATTCCAGAAGTCCCAACTTCGCAAACCTGACGGTTTAAGCAAGACCTAGGGGATTCGGAGGGAAACAAAATTAGAAACCAGACGATGTGTAGGTGACACGACCGCCTGTGTTCGTAGCTTTTTTTAAGGTAATAAAGTCAAATTAACAAAAAAAATATATAATATGACAAGCCGAGAATAATAAAAATCGCCATTGAAAATCCGAACGTGTATGTATTGTCTACTCCGCGCCACTGTTTCCCTTTCACTTTCTCCCTATTTTTGACACTCTCGCACCTTCCCCACAATGCTCTCCGGCACCATATTTTTGTTATATGTACAACGCTCCAGTTTGTTGGTTTTATAAATAAAATTTGGTACATTTTCAAATATACAGGGCTGTAGCTAGAGCTGAATTTGATGTACTGTAGCATTGGATAAAGGTGGATCAGTTGGGCGGAACTAAAAAATTTATCATATTGATCTGGCCTCGAAACACGATCTCCTGAATCAATATTCGTTCATTGGTAAAAAGTGATCTGATTCCGTTCCCTTTTCTCGGTTGATTCCAAGCCTCAACCTGCCTACTCCTTGGAATTTCACCGAGGAAATGAAAAGCTGAAACAAAAAAATACAAAACTATTAAAATAGAAAGTAAATAATACGCTTACCATCGAAAACACTGTTGAAACTTACACAATCACAGCTGGTCTTGAACTAACTAAAGGGCTAGTCGCCTTGACCTCGTAATTATAGTGGACCTATTGGCGGGTTTTAGGTTTTTGGCGTGCGTGGGATGTATATTATTGGCTTCCCGGGGGTATTCAATACATTTTAATAAGAGTTCTATAGCAACAAAGTACAGTGAAGCATAAATAAACAAATTTTCTCTTGACCGAATTTGTTTTTATGAAGCCTATTCACTTAACTGATCAGATTAAATATTTTTTAAGATCTCGAAGTCTTCAGCTTCCCGAGAAAAAAGCACAGACTTTCGCAAGAGACGCTCAAAGCAACCAAACCAGAATTTCCCCACAACATCCTGAATCACATCGATCTATTGTAAAAATAGTTAATACAGCTGACAGATCTAAGAAACACAGTCAGAGTGTTCAACTACATTCGATGGAAGGAGAAAATCTCACTGAAGAAATGTTAAGAGAAGCTGAAATTGTTACCGATTTTGTATATGGTAAGTATCATTTACGCTTATCTCTGCTTTTTCTATATTGTAGTATTGATTTATAGTACCAGGAATTTGCTAAAAATGTGGAATTATAACCGCCAGCCTGTAAGCCAAGCCTTATAAATGGCTTTTAAGGCCAAGTTAACCAATTTCTTTTTGTATTTGTGAAAATATGAATGTTAAGCTTAGTCGAAAATAAAGCAATTAAATGTAACAGAAAAAGTTCACATGGATTACAGAAAACGGCCAACACAATAGGTCTTTACTCGACGATTAGTGTTGAGCACGTTTACGCGTATTCTGAACTCCAATTCGTTCTGCTTTTAACGATTTTAGGGGAGATTGGGGTAGGTTATATTAGATTTGATAAAGGAAGAATCATTTACTGTTTGAAATAATTTTACTATAGAATATCATTATTGCAGTTACAATATTTGTAGTGAAATTTCTCTAGAGTGAAAGTTACTTCTCCTTCGATAATTCACATCTGTTGAAAATGATTTTATACAAATTTGAGCCGCATCTAAATAATTTTAAAATCATCTGTGATTCACGGAGCTACAGCTACAGCAGTACTGAATAGTATAACACTTTAAGCCATTCCAGTAAAACTTTGTCTCTAGACCAATTTGGTATTTTCTCCCGAAATTTGTAATATATTCTTAAAATGATTGAATTATATAGCGATAATTATAAAAAAAGTGTTAAAGGGATAGTGTAATTTTTTTTTTATTTTTTGTTCCCATTGCTAGTTATTGCTTACGCTATAAAACTCATTTATGTCATTCCTCAGAAGTAATCAAAGAAGAAGAATTTTGATTGATCATACTTATCCAATTTCTAGGGAGAGATTTCCAAATCTCTTTTTAGGTTACCAAGATGTCCAATATCTTTTTTGTTCACTTTTCAATAGAAATCATTCATACCAAACATGGCCTCTCAATTTTCAACTATATTCAACAAACATTGAGGAACATATTCATCGGCAAGTTAACTTAATGCTTGAGAAAAGGAAAAACAGCTTCCGGGAACATGAATATTTTTTGGTGTCTCCCATAAAAAAATTGTACATGGTTGTCGGTATTCTTATTTGGAGTATCCGACATTCTTAGAGGAAAAATATACTTATAACATAAGTGATGTAATTTAAAAGTTTAAAAGCTTTTGGCACTACTAATTACGCTCAACTCAACTTACAAAATTTCTTATATTTCACGTTAAGGAACGATCCCTTCTATATTCTAATTCCGAAATAATTAACTTCAAAATGAATTTTGAAAGGTTATTTTAAAATCTAAAAGCACCTCACATTTAAAAATGTAATTAATGAACTGGAATAACAATTTGCTAATAAACTTTTTGCTGTAGTTAGTGAGAGAGGGTACATTAATTATTAAATAATTGTTTCAATAAAAACCATGTTGTTATGCTTAAGGAATGTCAATATGAAAAAATAAGCTGTGCCTATAAATTGAAAAATATGTGACACGTCACACTTATTTTTAAATTTAAATTAAAATAAACTAAATTACCTCAAACGCTTGCGGGGCGGATATAACTAATAAAATCTTAATTAGAAGGGGGTTAACTTATACCTCATTTCAAAGTTCTTTTTACTTTTTCAACACAACGTTTTATTTAATCTTGTTTTAGAAATTCGTGCAAAAACTGTGAATAACAATATGTTACATTTTAATGAATCCAATTACATAACGGTAAATTAAAATTTTTTCATTCTCATATCAAAAAAAATAATCATAATATCGAGTTTAAAAACTATTACTGGAAATAACGTAATTGACTTAAACGTAGAATCGTAGAAGAAAAGCGTGGCTTCAAAAAACGTCTATAAGATCGTGATAGGCGCTGTATCATGGGTCTTTCAAAATAAGCCAAATCCAACAAAAGTTATTCTATCACGAAGCACTTCGAAGCATTTGGTTGTCTGTTTTCACGGAATAACTAGACATGTTGCCACCGTTCCATTAGAGCAGCATAGGAATGGTCATTTCTGATGGTACACCAGCATTTATTTGCCAGAGGTGTTCGAAAAAATCAGGAAAACCAATCCCAGGAGACGAATAATTCTCAATTATGACAATTCCAGCTCTCACACATCAGTTCAAACTGAACAGTCAAAACATCGAATTGTTGTGTCATCCCCCGTACAGTCTTTGTTTGGCATCCAATGATTTCCTCTTATTTCCGCAGATTTAAAATAAATTTACACACTTGAAGAAGATAATTCAATACTGAAAAACAATAAAGTCATATTCAATTCTTGATCAACAATAACCGAATAATGTCCGATTAATGATTGGTTTTATACTATCTAATTGATCGCAATAAATATCTACATTGACAGTTGCCAACTTAACTTCCAGATGAACAATTCCGTGTATACCTATTATATTCAATACATTCAATACTGTATAGTGCCGTTCAACCAATACGTTGCATGTTATGTGATAGATAGATAGATAATTCTTCTTCTTTTAATGCATATCCATTAATGGATGTTCGCGACCACATTTTCATGGCTTCTCTATCTCTAGCGGTATGGATCAATGTCTGAATATCTTGTATACCCGTCTACTGCCTCACGTTCCGCAACCATGACATCCTCTTCCGTCTCAATCCTCTCTTACCTTCAATCTTGCCCTCGACTATCAGCTGAAGAAATTGATATTTATGGCCTCGCATTATATGGCCAAGATATGCAATCTTTCGATTCTTCACGATGTTAAAGAGTTCACGGTCTTTATGGATACGCCTGAGAATATCCTCATTCCTCACGTTGGCAGTCCAAGGTATCTTCAGGATTCTACGATATACCCACATTTCGAATGCCTCTAATTTGTTGATGTTTTTTACCTTAAGGGTCCAACCCTCCATCCCGTAAAGAAGCAGTGACCAAACGTAGCACCGCACAAGTCTCAGTCTAAGATCAAGATCAAAGTCGGTACATGTAAATACATTTTTAAATTTTGTGAATGTACTTCGAGCTTGCTTAATTCGGTATTTTATTTCACCGTCCGACGACCATTCTTAATAGAGCCATGTTCCTAGATATTTAAATTTTTCTACCAGTTCTATAGGTTTTCCATTATATGTTTAGATTTTCTAAACGTATTCGCTTCCCTAGTGATAATCATGAATTTAGTTTTTTTGATGTTGATGTTTAATCTCATGTTTTGGCTATGTCAGCCTACTATATTAATTAGTTGTTGTAGGTCATCTATATTATCTGTAATCAGCACTGTGTCATCGGCGTAACGTATGTTGTTAACCCAAACTCCATTGACTTTGATCCAAATGTCTCTATCTTCAAGTAACTCTCAAAAGATGGAGTATATATTAAACAGGAGCGGCGATAATATACAACCTTGACGTACTCCTCTGCGAATCCGAACTTGCTCAGCTAGACCATGATTTACTTTGACTTGCGCTTTTTGGTGCCAATACAGATTTTCGATATAACGAATGTCTTTTTCGTCCAAATCCAATTTTTTGAGGAGCTGCATAAGTTTGTGATGTTGAACTTTATCGAAAGCTTTTTCGTAGTCTATGAAGCATACACAAACATTTTTTCTTTGGTCATAGCAGTTCTGTACAAGGACCTGTGTTGCGACTATTGCCTCTCTTGTACTTGTAATATTTTTAGGAAGTGACTCATAAGGCTAATTAGCCTATGATCTTCACACTTTCTTGCGGTCGATTTTTTTTGGGATAGGAATAAAAACTGAAGATAGCCACTGTTCAGGGTAATGACCAGTATTATATATCTTGTTGAACAGCTTGTGAAGCACTCTAATGCCCCTTTCGACCAGTAGTTTCAGTATTTCTGATGGCATTTCATCTGGACCAGCTGCTTTATTGTTTTTAGCGACTAGTACAGCCTTTTCTACCTCTTCTTTGGTAATAGAAGGTCCAGTTAGACATTCTTCAGCATCGAGTACTCTGGTCTGGTCTATTGTCGTCAAAAAGTTTTTCTACATAGTCTTTCCATATCCTGTATTTCTCATGATCTTCCATAACTATCTGGTAGTCCTAGTTGGTTATTATACCTAGATTTCGTTTTTTAAATATACCAGCGGCTTCCATTAAGAGCAAAATTTCATCGGTCTTCCATTTTTGTTTTTTATCTCTAGATTTGAATCCTAGAACACTTGTGTGAGGTATTTCTTAAAATACTTGCTATTTCTACCCATGATTTTGACGGGTCGTCCTCTTCGACCGTGGAATCTGAAAAGATAGATCATAGGGAATTTAAACACCTGCTCTGCTTACTTTCCTCTGCTGTAAATCCTGACGTCAGGATTTTGTGAACCCACAAAATGTCTGACGTAGATTTAATTCTACTTCTGACCTTATAACATTTTCCTAACCAGTAGGAGTCATATAAATCAAAATTACCGGATCTGAGCTTAGAAAACCAAGCATACAACTTCGGATATACTATTATTGTATTTGGCCTGCCCATTTGAACCCAAATGACGAAAAAATTGAATATTTAATCATTTCAAAGCGATTAAGTGACAATAACCTTGAAAACCTATATTCTTCCTTAATTTTCAGTTATATATGTACTGAATCCTGATTCAGTTATTTTTTACAGGCAGCAGATCCCGAGCGGCAGCTCAAGCTCTATTAAATCAAAGGTTTAACAGTGGTATTTCTAAAGAAGAGAAGAGCAAAACTCCTTCTAAATCTTATATTAACAACGGTGTTACAATTTACTATGTCGGAAATTCCAAAAAAGAAGCTCAAAAAGTTTTGGTTAGAGGCGCGACTAGTCCCATTCTTTCTGGTTATGAAAATAGGATAGATCAATGTTGCAGTTTTTGGCCACAGTGCTCTCACAGGTAATAAGTACATTCATGTTGCTTAAATTAAATTGAACTTGTATGTTAGATATATTTATAATATAGTGAACTCGCGAAGAATCAGAACTAAAATAAATGTTAAATCAGCTTAAAAAACAATCAGATTTATGAAATCTAGATTTTCAATCTCAAAAATAATTGAGTTAACACAGAAATTACTTAATATAAATTTAGAGGATGAATATGATGAAATTCTATTTCAGAGATTCCAGTGCCGCGATTCGCCCCTCTCATAGTTATCCAACGCATCAAAGGTCACTAGATTCTTCCAGAGCGCCCCAGGTCGAAAGAAAATCCCAAGATCAGCACAAACGACGTTTGGCATTAGAAATGGAGAGGAGAAAACAACAAAGTTGTCTAACTGCCAACGAAATTCATGAAAGGTAACTCATTTTATAGTCTCTTTTGTCGTTTTATTGAATTCAGAGGGATTATGATGCTTACATTAGGGACGGCCAGGTAGAGGAATATGAGAAGAGTTCAAACATTTTAATGGTTGAACGTTTATTTCTATAGTAATATTAGCTATACGATGGTGAGTCAAAATTTACTTCAAATTTCGCTCGTTCTATAAATTATGCAACTAAGATGTAAAATATTTACCTTATTTTTCGAAACCACCTCGAGCATTGCACTTAGTCCAGCAAGCCAAAAGCTTACGTATGCCTTCCTGGTGTGCGTTATCGATTGATCATAAAGTGCCTTTTATGCCGCATCTCAGATGTCGAAATCTAATGCAACGTGTACGACTATACGTTGCTGTGCAATAAAAAACCCTTTCAGTGTAGACCTCAGCACTTATTTCAAATGACTGGCTTCCCTCATCACTACACCCCGCATATTCTGTCGTGAATATTCTTGGATGGTCGGTTAACTGTGTTTTGAGAATTTCTTGATTGTCTGACATTTGCTTTCACTTCTGCCCTTAGCATGTCGTTGCCTAATGTTGTTGGTCTCAATGTCAAATATTTTCGATCATAACTGTTACATTACTACCTAATATATTTGGCATAACTTCGAAATACACAGTGAGCTAACAAATGACAATAAAATATTGACATATGCATAAATTATATTAAATTCTAGTCGTCTTTGTACTGAATTTTGCCTTGGTTTTATACTATATATACTTACTAAATATTGCATATTCTAGTATTCCTAAGGAGCAGATTATTTTTTGTTCTGTTGTAGGCCTGGAACAGATCGACGTACAAGTCCTAATATATCTATGAAACGCGAACAAGATAGCCGCAAAACTTCGCCGATAAATCCAAAAAATCGTACTCCAACATTCGGCACTGTCAGTGGTTCATCATCGGGTAGCGATGCATGGTTAACAGCATCCGCGTCTATAAAAACTAGTATGAAAAGTTCGGGTACGTCTTTACATCGCGACGAAATGTCTGATGATTTTAATAAAGTGCGCGAAACGATAGTCACGCGTCCAGGAAGTGCTCCTTCCGATGAAAGAGATAACAACACTTTGGAAATGCAACAGAGATCAATGTCGTTACCGAAATCTTTTCTTTCGGCTAGCTACCAGCCACCTGGGTAAGTACTATGTACAAACCAGTTTATATCATTAATCTCCCATTTGAAAGTCTAGTCCCTACCACAGTAGAATATTCCGTCCTGGACCTTAAAAATGAAGCACAATATATATAAATAATAGGTACTAAATTATTTTTGTGTCTATCAAGTTAAGAAGCATATTTTTTATAAAATTATTAAATATACTCCATCGCGATTTTTTTATATATCTAGAAGTATTAGAAAGAAATTATTTCGTGATGATATTTCAAACAATTTACATGGAACTTAGCCAAATTATAAACGTGAACTTTTCTTGTAATTACTATATTCATGAAATGTGTGTAATAGGTCATTTGATTCGGAAGCACCTCTTTATGTATTCCTTTGAGGATTTTGGTGACGGTAAAATTGTTAATAACAAATTTAGATGAAAAAAAAGCAGTTTTCAGTATTTCGTTTTAATAACTCAAAAAGTTTTGAAATGTAACAGATTTCATACAAATTTCTCAAATAAGAGAAAATAAGTCTCTGCGCAATAAGTTTCGACATGGCCTGGACGGTTTTGTAGCATATAATTTAATTTAAAAATTTGGATTATAATATTATATAGACACTTGAAAGAATAATTTCTCCTTGAAAAAAATTTTACCTTTATAAATAATGTAAATAAATAAAATTTAATTCAAAATTTATAAATAATGATATAACAAGTAATAATAGTTTGCCTATATTTTTTTGCTTCTTGGAGTTTCTTAAATATACATACTTAACAAGATCGCGTGATAAAAAATTAATGTTTGTTAAAATTTTTTATAAAATCCGAAAAATTAAATTTATAAAAAATGGTGATGAACCTTTTTTTATATCAAGGTGTTACGGATTTCACATCTAACAATTCTTAAATTAACCCTAGTTACAAATTTATTCCGATATTTCTTTCACAAATTGCTATAAAAGAATAGAGAATTTCAATATTTTTCAAAACTTTGTTTTCATAATTTTGTTCTTCTAAGAAAATCATAAATTTCGAGAAAAATATTTACTTAATCGGATTTTTTAGCTGTTTTAAATCGGTTTTTCTTTATATTGAGTCTGTTTAAATTGTTAATTGAGCTTTTTTTCATCATATATTTATATAAAAGAACATAAGAAACTTAAGAAACTTTTGAAAAAGGCAGTACTTTATCATGTATAGCTGTTTTTGTAATTTTTTGAGCTTCAGAAAAAAATATGACGTTAGTCAGAAGTTTTTTATAACACGTTAATTCCAAATGTTTAATGAAAAAATTCTTAACTAATAATTCAAACAATCTAAATATGAAAAAAAAACGATTTCGCACAGCAAATAAATTGTTTAAGAAGAAACATATTTTTTTAACCAGAATTTATGCTTTCAAGTGACTAGATAATACCATAATTTGTTCAAATTATTGAAGTAACATTAACAACAAAAAAATATTTTTCGAGGCATCTTTAGGGCCGTCACAGCATTATGGAAACAGATCCCTATATTCAGATAGAGTTCCAGGAGATGGGGCAGTTTTATAGGAAACTTCATGATTTTTTTTAAATATTAATAATTTTTGATTTATTAACACAAAACTGAAAACTTTTTTTTCATCATATTTTGTTAATAACAATTGCAATTACACGAATCAATTGCAATCATTAAAAATCATTTTTTGAGATGTCATTCCGGATAGAATGATCTATCGATCGTAACTAAATAACCTTTATTTTTCACGTTGTTGAACTTAATGACTAAACTATTCATTGCAATTGCTTTAAAATCAGTTTGGTAGTTTTCGAATAATAACGAACAGAACGCTGTGATTAATTTTGTTTTTATTTTTTACCATCTGACGCATCTTTTAAATGGAATTCTAGCAAGAAGGTTTTAATCATGTAGAGGCCTGATCTCACAACAGATTCTCTACTTATGTTAGGAAACTGCACTTCAAATTTATTCCTGAAGATAGAAAATGAAAGTGTATATAATCTCAATATCCATTTCTCAACATGATTCAATAATCGTGGTTCAAAAAACCGATTACGTTGTTTTGTACCTTATAAATTGAATTATAAAAAAGAATCATTACAGTATAAACAGGGCGTTAATACTTTTAAAATCTAAATAACGTAATATTAATACAGATAGGAATCGTTTGAAAAAGGCATCTTTAATCCAATTTGTTCAAGTTATTGCTGCATTCTGGAGAATAGTATCTCAACCCTCTAAAAAGGATTTAACAATTAATGAGCTAAAATGAATTCAAATACTTTGTGAAATCTTCAGACTAAGATATACCAATGGAGTCTCATTATCATAAACGTAATCTTGAAATATTTGATTTGTGATTTTCTTAATTCACATAAAATGGTCACATGTAATAAACAGATTCATAACAAAAACTATTTTGTTCTGTTCTTAACAGCTGAGAAAGCACAGAAAAATGTCCTGTAATGTTATTTCGTATATTATAATAAATTCCCAAAAAAACAGAAAGTTTTTTCGTGTCAAACATGATTAAAATATGACACTTATAAACTCATTTGTCAATCCAAAATTTTGATTTTTATGGCAGATTAAAGCATCAGAATTAAGAGTAATTAAATGTACCGTGAACAAGGTAAAAATCTGGAGGTTCATATTCATAATTATATATTTCAATTTATTTACGAGTATATACTTGAAATCTACGGATCTCGGCAATTTTTAATCGCTTATTCAGTTACTGATAAATTCATGCGTTATTCAATATATACTCGTATATATACATTTAAAAATATAACAAAAGTTTTTCGTCTTTTATTCTTATATTCTGTGTATATTATTATCACCGTTAATAAGTACATATATAATAGTATACGGTATTATGTAAAACACCGTATCATTAGAAATAATTATTGCAAGAATGTTGTTCAAAGAATATGTTAAATACTAAATCAATTTAAAAAACCTTGAATATCACATATTTCTAAAGAAAGTATCTGAACGAACACTTAGAAATATAAGATTGCTCAATTATTAACATCTGGCAATATAAACAAAACAATGAAAATAATATTATGTATAATGTTTTCGTGATTCTATTTTCTTATCCGCAACTGCTCTACCATAGGTGTAGAGGTTCTATCAGTTACTTCCTATTTAGTCCGTATACAGTGCAGTTCTTTTTGTTTGCTAGTTCTGGGTACTATGTCTTTCTAGGCCTTTCCATTTCCTTTTTATTATTCGTTTCTATTTTCCATTTCATCTTAAGAGTTCTGTCTTCCTTCATTATCACTATCTGTCCGAACCATCTCAACTGAAGCTAGATTTTTTGCTCTGCATTAACCACATTCAATTCTCATCTAATTGTGTCATTTCTTATTTTATCTAGTCTCATCAAATTAGCTGAATACCTTCATTTCACAGGTTGATTTTATGCTTCAATTCGTCGATTAGCACCCAATATTCGCAAACATGGATTAGCATTGGTAGTAGAGCTGATTCGTAGATATTTATAAATATATGATTGTTCCGCTATTGACAAAGAATCGAACTATTTGAACTAGTGTTTCCTAACCTTCTTTGTACCATGTCCCTAAAGCCCTACTATGTAAGATAGACATAATTTTGAACATAAAAAAATGGTTAATTAGCACACACAAAGTGAATTTTCAAAACATATAATGAAAAAATAGAATTCAAATTCGAAATAATTTCGATAAAGATGTTTTCTATAATAATGTAAATTTTTTCGTATTTATATACACTTTTTCTATTCGTGGGTTGAATTAATAAATATTGTCAATTAAGTTCTTAATTTATTCACACACTTTACACTCTTCATATTAATTCACTTATAAATATCACTTAAATAATGACTTCGATTATTTTTAATAATTCGTAGAAATTATTTAAAAGAAACACTGTAAATTAACCGCCTGCTATTAAAAAATTATGTACAAATAAACATCAAACGAGTTCCGCCATTTACAAAAAATGTGAAAGACGCCGCGCGTATTCGATGAATTTTTAAAATTCCATAGTAGCTGGACAGGGCCGGCTACTATACTACTAGCCAAATTTAGTTAAATTCTTGCGCTTGAAATATGCACAGAGATTTTATTTTCCAATTTGCTCAGCTTCAGTCACAAGTTTCCCTGTTCTATTATATCCAGACAATTTCTTTTTTTTTACCAGCACTAAATATACATTCAGATGCAAACAATTGCGTTGTTTAGCGAGATTTTGAAATTTCCGAGAGTCCACTCGGGGCCTGTCTTGCGCAGGGAAGTAAACTTAATGACGCCAAAAACCCAGTTGATATTTTGATCTCGTCAAACGAATTTATAATATTTATTGACCGCATATTATTTGAGAGTTTGCTTTTTTCTTTTAATTTTGATACCGAAATCTAGCATTGCAATCAAATGGCTCAGAGCAAAAGGGTTAAACTGGGTCGTGTCCATTTTCGAATTGCCCCCCTCTACAATCAAATTGCCCCCTGTGGGACGTGAGTCCCACGTTGAGAAACACGAAAAACAAAAAAGAACATTACGTATCGGAATGAATGTACTTAATGCAGAAGAGACTGTACATTGTGAATTGTATTGTGATGCTTTGATAATTCTAAATTATCAAAAATGTATATACTTATTTTTCCTAACGTATGGGATAATTCAGAACATATTTTAAGCGCTCTAAAACACTCACAAAGCTAATTTATTAAAATAAAATGCACCTGGATCCGCGATTGAAGTTCTCCTTTCGTAATTCTGATATAGTAATCATGTATCTCAAACGTCAGTATATATTTACTCTTTTTAACAAAATACCTATGAACATTTGAAATATTCTATTAAATAAGGGCGGCTTCGAATGCTAACTAAATATGTAGTTTCTTGGTGATATAGTTGATAATATCATGTGGGAAACACTTGAGAAAAAACAATCGATTAGTATTCAAACAAAATTTATTCTATAATAAAAAAACTACAAATAATAGGGCAATAGGTGAAATAAAAATATATATTTATATACACATAAACAAACTAACAAAACAAAGAAATATACTGCTGGAAAAAATTATAGTAACAATATAAGGTCTCCCATAACAACCGCCAAAATAATTTTTTTTAATTCTTAGAAAACTTAACAAGTTTTTTAATAGAACTTTCATTAGTCAAGAGATTCTGATTGTGCATAGTACATTACTTTAAGAAATAATAATGTATAAAGTTTGAATTATAAATTTTGTACTAGCTCAGAATCGTCCCAAACTAAAATTTTAAAAATTAGCATCTGGGAACTTCGAAGACCTATTGAAACAATATTTCTTACAATTCTGGAGGAAAATTGATTTAAAAAACATTTGAACAGAAACAGAAGATATGAATTTTTTATTTCAAATGTAATCTTAATACCTTGAGTCTTCTGAAAGTATCGAATCAACGCTGATTCAATTTAGAACTGTTGATAAAATATAGGATTTTCGATGTATCGATATAACTCTGACAGAAACAAGTAACAACAGTTATTTGTGCCCCACCAGTACATTATTGAAATTTTATATCTTAGAGACCAGATACATAATGGATGCCAGAACGACCAGGCACAAAAATCAATTTTCAATCAACTTATGTTTTATTAACAAAATGTAAATTAACTTTTATATATTATTTGGCACTTTTACATAGATTTGACAATTTTGGAAGGTTCCGCTGATAGTTTCATTTGTTGTAGCATGATTCAAAATCTGGATTTTTGATTTCTTCAAGAAAATGTGAGACCCAGATGATACCTGGTATCGTTACAGCAATTGCTGATTTTCTTTTTTCTACATGTTAGACATATTCTTGCCGCAAATATTCATCAAATGCAATAAATAATCTCGTTCATTAAAAACGTTTCATTTGGTGCCACATATTCACGTAATTTGTGAAAACTAATAATTATTATTTACAATTAGTCATCGAATATGACAGAGTTCGGAGTAAAGTTTTCGGATAGCTAATCAAAATATCCCAACAACATAGTTTAGTTAATGTTTTCTACAGCATTTTCTGAAATCCACTTAAAAATTGGAGATGGGAAAGGATTTGAGTAACTTGACCAATTAAAAGTGACGACAGAGCATTGGAGTATAGATTTGATAAAGTCCAGGAGTTCGAATGCCTAGGAGGGATAGCAACAAACGAAAGAGGTGAAACCGGCCAAATAGCAACAAAACGTTTGGAAATCTAGGACAACTATTCAGATCAAAAGATATTTTAAGAACCGCCAAGTTACACAACCAACGGTGCTTTATGGCAGCGGATATTCGATAATGAACAAAAAAGAAGAAAATAAAATGAACATAAGGGAGGCTGAGGTACTAAGAAGGATTTTTTGAATGAGTGCAGGAGCAAATCAAATAGAAGAGAAGAACGAAAGCAGAGGTCAAAGCATATATTATACGGTCCAATATGAAATGGGATATGTAGTTAAAGCAAGATAGTTAAGTAAAAAGATCCCTAGTAACAGGAGGAGGAGTGAAAAAGAAAAAGTGGTCTCCACGGAAAAAATGGATAGAAACATGTAGAGATAATCTAGAAAAAATAAAAATAGAGAACTGACATTAAGCCGTCATGAATAATAATAAATGGAGGAATGCAGCAGAGAGACTCCAAACCATCGCAATAGTGAGTCAAATCAAATTAAAAAAATATCTATTATTCAAACTGAGCTGGCTCGCTTTTTTAAGCCTGCGTCGCCTTCAGGGCATAATCATCTGCTAGTACTTTTATTACATAAAGCAAATTAAGTACTATACTAAACTATATATTATAGTAATTTTTAATAATAATAATAATTACCAAAGTCTGTATATCTATAGAAAATTAAATGTCATATTAAGATAATTGGTAAATGATTAAGGTGAAAGTTAATATCATATTTCAAATGAAATATAGTAAATTGAATTGACGATCATTTCGTAGATCAAACAAAAAAAATGAAAATTTATCGAAATGGAAGATGCCATGGATTTTTCAGTAATAATTGGAATATAGTGATTAACTGATCGATCTATTGAAGATTATAAACAATTCCTAATGATGTACTAGAAAAGGAAATGTCTAAATGAGCGTGAGATGAATGGAAGTAAGAATGAGATACTTAAAAAAATTATTACAAGAAAATTAGTTTATCTAATAGAAGCAATTTATAGCAATAAAACTTGAAAATACACAGTAGATACATCGTTAACTTTGGTATCAATTTTGTTGTGACCATACCAGAAAATAGAAATAAATAATTTTCAATTGTTTCCAAATTTATATAATTCACTATATCGCTACTTCAATTTAATCCTGGTATATTTCTACATAATCGTTATTTCTATGAATAAACTTATAATTAGAAAAAGTGCTATTTTCACCCTTTATTTTCAATAATAGTTCAAACTTAAACTTTACGTTATCTACCAATAAGGTATTGCTGAAATCTATGCCGTTATGTAAATCTCTAACTATATATAGACAATTTATAACCCCTTACAAATGTTGTTTTCTCATACTAAAGATCGTACGTAACAGGACTCCAATTACTTCTTCATCTTCACGTAGATACATACATATATATATATATATATATATATATATATATATATATATATATATATATATATCCTCGAGAGACGTCGTTTCATGAGTGAAATTACTTAGATTGGATACATTAAACTCGAATCGAGGTTGTACTGCCAGACAGGGAGATGTCTAAAGTTAACATCATTAAGTTGTGATATAAGGAAATTTGAATACAAATGTGCAACATTAATAAACATATATAAAGGTATGGAATCAATATGTTAGAATAGAAATAGGTTCTATTTCTCGTATGAACAATTTTAGTACTTTCCAACCACTATGATCTACTAATTGACATAATTTTGCAATTTAGTTATTCAAAAGATTGACTTTGAAAACCCATTTTTATAACTGTATAATATTTATAAACAATTTTGTCATTTTGTCATAAAAAGGGATTAAGATCCTAAAATAAGTCACTCAATATTTCTTCTTGCCATCATATACAGGGTGATTCATTAAGAATGTCTTATGCCTTATGCAAATATTGCTTGTTTCCGAGATACGGGGTTCAAAGTTTAAATTTAAATTTTGATTTTCGCAATAATTTTCTATGTTTTGACAATTTAAAAAGCGATAAATTCTACCAAAAAAAGTTACTTTTCTTTGATTCGTGTAACTCAATCGGTTATCGAGTTATTTGCTTCTAAAAAGTTCAATAAATTTTAATTTTTTCATAAAAAAATTTTATTATTCCTTAAATATGTAACAATAACAGATTTGTAAACAAAAATAAAAAACTTCAAAGCAAATGCTCAAAATGCCCACCATTTACTTCAATACACTTTATGATCCGCTTTCGTTAAGATCTCTTAATATCAAATAATCCTTGTCTATTATTTTTAATTACATCCGCGGCTTCTTCTATTTTCCGTCGCAGTTGTGGAAGAGAAGTAATTTTTTCTTTGTAAACTAATGCCTTCATTTGCGACCAAATTGATCCAAAGAATTTAAATCAGGGCCTCTTGGTGGCCAAGCAAACTCACTTCCATGACCAATCCATCGATACGGAAAATGTTCGTTTAAGTATTGACGAACTTGTAAAGAATAATGTGGTGGTGCTCCGTCGTTCCAAAACCACATATTTTGTCTTAAAGCTAGAGGTATATCCTCTAGTAATTCGTGTAAATGTTCTTGATGAAAATCTAAATAAAGAGGTCCATTTAAATTGGTGGGCAGTTCAAAAGGACCTATTAAATACCCACATATTACATCACACCAAATGTTAACCTTAAACTCGTGCTGAAAAGGTGTTTCCCTCATAGCATGTGGATTTTAAGAATCCCACAAATGATTATTTTTATAATTAAATATTCCTCGTCTGGTAAATGTTGCCTAATCAGTAAAAAGAATTGTATCCAGAAAATCTGGGTTAATATTTTGTTTATCTTGCAAAAATGGGCAAATTGTAGACGCTTTTAGAAGCAAATAACTCGATAACCGATTGAGTTACACGAATCAAAGAAGAGTAACTTTTTTTGGTGGAATTTAACGCTATTTGATATTTTTCTATTATTTTAGTTGTAAACTTAGCCCAAAAAAAGTTTACTTTGATTTAATTAACACAAACAAGTGTAACTAGCACCCTCTTTTAGCAATTTTAAATTAGAGTGCAAATTATGATCCTCATGGCAAAGAACGTAAAATTGCCAATTTTCAAAGAGAAAATTTGAAAACATAAAAAATTATTGCGAAAATCAAAATTTAAATTTAAACTTTGAACTCGGAAACCAGCAATATTTGCATAAGGCATGTTGAGCAGAATCATCATATTTTGAGGTCTAGAATCTACATTTCAGAGATTGGACATTCTTAATGAATCACCCTGTATATGATGGCAAGGAGAAATATTGAGTGACTTATTTTAGGATCTTAATCCCTTTTTATGACAAAATAACAAAATTGTTTATAAATATTATACAGTTATAAAAATGGGTTTTCAAAGTCAATCTTTTGAATGACTAAAGTGGCGATGCGAATTTATGACACAGGAAGCAGAAAATTCAATAGTTACATTATTTAGAGAAATTGAGGTTACAATAATTACCTAATAACAGGTGGATAGTTGTTTATACAATTTTTGGGTGCTTCAACATATTAAAGATACAAACGGTATTAGCGGAAGAAACTAATATACTCCTGAGATTCAAAAGACACTTAGTGAATAATAATTTTGGTTATCTACTCAACATTTTGCAAGTCCCGAAGCAAAACTTTTGAGTATCCCTGTGAACACTTGTGCCTCTATCTCCAAATTTCTTAAATTTTTACAGGTAAGCATCATAATTATAGTTTTATATTATAATCAATTTCGAATGGTGTTCCGGGTTGAGGAATCAAAATGAAATTGTACAAGAATTTTTTAAAATGCAACGTTTCGATCTTGTATTTAATCTTTATCAAGGCTAAAAATACATGGTACATATACACACTCACCGGACTAGTACTAGATGGTAATAATTCCAACAATTTTTACCGTCCATGCTTTTGTTAATATTGTAAAAGTTTGGAAGTATCCATTCACTGATAGATGTATCTAAACAGAATTATCTCTTCGTGCGGAATACCTATGTATATATGAATTTAATCTTTTGACTGATGTCTAATAATTTAAAAAGGTATGTTGTTTGCACAGGTTTTTACTTATATGTGTGTGTATCAGTTTCTTTAAATAACTTTTTAATTGTTCTTCTGTTTTATACAACAATGTTCTTATTTGTTTATGTTTGTTTTAGATGCAGTATATCCTATTCATTTATATAAACATCTTTTTACTTATTTTCATCAAGGTTTGAGCTATAATATAATTTTAGCCTTGATAAAGATCAAATAAATGATTGAAATGTTGGCATTTAAAAAAAAATCTTCGACAGTTTCATTTTGAGTCCTCAACCCGAAACATCATTCGAAATTACATACTTGGAAGGACAATAATCAATCGCATATTCTATACCATTTGTTTTAGATGTAGATTAACTATCCATTACTAGAACAAAAACAAAACATTATAGTTATTACAATAATAATGTAACTATTCGTTGAACATCATTTCACTGGAAATTTCACGGTATACTCGAATCTTTTGTTTTTGACTCTTTAAAGTTTCCAATACAAATGAAACATACACCAAATATAACATTTGGTACGTCAAGATATGTACACAGAGCAGCAAATATATATTCGTGAGGGGCTATATTAAATGTATGATTTCCTTGTACCATACTCAGTACTTCATGAAGGAAGTAAACTGTAATAATCAGAGCACTTAATGAAGAATATAACATGTCCAAAATACTCAATGAACTGAAGAAATGAATCAAGCAATCGCAAATAAAGATAAAACAAAAGCATAATATCAATCCTACAAAATAATTGAATTTGACAAAAGTTTGAGCAGCCGAAATACTCAATAATAATAATGTCATTGATATTAATGAAACAGATATAACTATAATTAAATTGTCATAAAAACTAGCTATTGTAGCCAATAAAAATGCTTTACAAATAGTAACTGTCATTAAGAATGCATAGTTCACAGGAAACTGTCTTCTAAGTTCTCCGCAGAATCCCAGCATAATAAAATTCATTATTGATACAACAGCAATAATAATTAACAGCGATAAATTTTTTCTATTGAAATTTGTAATACTGTTATCGGTTATAAACCAACTAGTGATTCCTGAAGTAATGACAAACTGAGTACTTATAATTAGGAAAAGTTTTAAACAGAAATTGCTTCTTATAACCTTGTTTTCAAAATTGAATCCGTTTGAATAGGCCTCTTCATTGACTGAAAAAAAAAATAAATTCAGGATTATATCTATCACTATAAACGTATATTCTCCGAAATAAATCAACTTATTTGGTTTCTTTTCAGACAATATTTTTTCTGTCATACCAGTACAGTATTGTATTTTTATAACTTAGATACCAATTATATCAAGGATTAGTCTATGCACATGTGACAAAACTTCATCTTCTGAGGATATGCATTCCTGGCCAGGGTTGTTTAAGACTTGTATATTTTGCAATAATCCAGGGAATTTTCCGATAAGCTGTAAAGTACAGTGTCCTTGTCTGTAGGTTAACAATAGTTTTGGTTCTGAGCGCTATTTCAAGAACGTATAAAATTACCTTAAGCTGCCAAGTATTTCCATGATATTCCAACTATGGTTAAAAATGAAACTTAAAAGGGTACTTGAAGGAGAGCCAATATTTTCATCGCCATCGTTTACAGAAAAGCCAAATAATTTTCGTTAATAACTTTTAAAATTTTGAAAGCTTCCCTTTTATTTTTTCTTTATTAGGTCATCCATAAAGAATCTTAGCTTTTCCGGTACCATTTTTCGTTCTTACATTTGATTTTAAAGGCAGATTTGCATTTAAAAGCCTATAAAATTCAATTGGTTCAAGAATTGAATGATACCGACTATGCTAATGGTTTTGTACTAATTATTTGGTATTTCCATAAACGATAGCCCTGAAAACATTGGTTCATCTTAAAGTACCCCCTTTCAAATTTCATTTTTAGCCATTATTGGAAACCCATGATAATACTTGGCATTTAAATCCTTTCTTTCTTGGATTAAGCCATATGGCTGCAAAAAATATAATCCCTGAAAAATTTCAAGCTCTTAAATTCGTCTTTAGCATCAATTATCAAAAGCTTATTTTCAAGTTCTTGAAGCCGATATTCACCAAAAAAACCAAAAAATAATGATACCTTGTTACATTCAGTGAGTCATGAATAGATTTCAGGAAAGTTTGTCTACATAATACACTGAATTCTTTTGGTTAGTACCCTTTTGAACTTTGCTTCAAATAATTTTATTCTTATTTAATATAAAACTCTCCTCTACTCTAAAATATTAAGCCCACAGAGAGCATTTTCTGAAACGCACTTAAAAAAATTGTCTTATTCTCGTTTGAAGGTTTGCATTGCCTTTCCAGCCTTCCTTGCAATTCTAGAGGGAATATCATCATATTGTCTCATTTTTAATTGTTATATATTGAACATTTCTCCCTAGCAACAAAACGCATATACTAATTATATCAAACAAACCCCTGAGCAGGAGGTCTTCGGCTTGATAAAGTAATAGTAATTATGGCAGTTTAACAGAAAAGTGGATTTTTAATAAAAAATTACTTCACTCCTCTTTTCTACATTTTCAATTTCCATTTTTTTAAGATACAAAAAAATATTTCAGTTCTTAAAAAACGCATTTACCTTTATCATCTCCTTTTAATTTATCCGAAATCGTTTTCAATCAAAAGTTTAAGAACAGAAAGTATTCATACGCAGCTAGATCAGGTAACTAAGGCGGATAAGGCAATAAATTGTAACGCTAATCGGCTCTAGTTCAGTCTTAGTAAATGACAGTCCTGGACTTTCACTCATCTGTGTTGTGAAAACAAACAACCACCTGAATTGTTTCTCAGGAATGAATACTTCCAAGAAAATATTTTCGTTACTTTTTCTCAGTTTCTTTCATTGTTCTTTCACGTCAAAAATATGAATATTAATACTAATATATTTGTCACATTTATGTAAAATTTAGACAGGCTAAAGTCACTTCTCCATCCTCGTACGAATCGTCATTCTATAAAACATTTGTGAAGTTCTCGCAGTGCTTAATAAAAGTTACACTTTTCTAATTCCTCTTGGAAATTTTAAGAGGTTTATGAAATTTTTTATTTTCTCAAAATTGCTTTATTTCTATTAGTTTTCAACTACGAAAGAATTTTAGGATCTAATTGAGAAAATTATGCTTGAAACTTTTATATTCAACGTACAATTGCACCAAAGTGGTAGTTTTGTCTGGCTATTGAATTTTTCTTAAAGTGTTGCCATTTGTTTTGTATTCTAATAATAATCAATAGGGTCCTTACAGTGGTCAGTATTTTGGGTAATTGGGTAATTTACATATCACTTCTTATTTATGAATTTAGGTTGAATTGTATTATATCATAACGTATATTATATATATTATGAATCGCAAATATAAATTGATGATAGTTTGAATAATAACACGTGACAGAAAACACGTTTCTATTGATTACTGCGGTTGTGACGTAGAAAGTAAGTAAATATTGAAACTTAGTGGTCGCTTTCAAGGAGGTAATTGGTTGTTTAGTGTGATTTCTGTTTTTGTAAGGGTTTCCAAAACTATTATAATTGAAATGATGGCCGAAATAGGATTTATCGTAGCAAGATCGGACAATCTACATAAGGGAGATGCATTCATGGTTGCTACTTCTTTGCTAATATCACATTTGTTTGCTTGAACTCTATTAAAATGTATTCGTAAAGGTGGTTATGTTTTGATTAAAGCTTTCAATGTGGGTGACTCAACAGTTTTAAATTTATACGGTGATCAACTTAGAAATCATTTTGGTAGATGTTTGTACATATTTACTCCGAAAATGTGGTTTTACCATAACTGCGTTATCATTTGTAATTTCTTAGGATGGATTTCTTATTACTTCTAATATGGGCGAGTATGAAGAAATTTCTAAAATATTTGATGGGGAATCACTTTTTGCAATTTCTGTTATGTTGATATCCATTGATGCTCCTATATCTTTTGAACAGCCAACTGAAGTTGAGGCACTAAGTTCTTCGATAATGTTGGTTTTTTTGTCGTTTTAATGCCAACGGACGAGATGTTTCACGAAATGCCCTTTTCCGGACTTTCCAGCAATCGAATTTAGTTGGAACAGCAGTTTTTTGGATTTTTTTTTGTATTGTGTAGTTTCCATATCATATAATTTTCCAAATCTGTTTCAAAATACAGTTAAAAATAACCATAAGTTAAGATTTTTTAAATACCAATAGATAAAACTTGTTTTCGTCGCATTTTCTCTCGAGGGACTTGCACGGAAACTTTATTTGGTGTTTTTACACTACTGATTGTACAATACACCAACGATACGTCATCTTGTTTTCTACAAAATTGAATACTCTCAGCCGTGAGGGTGTTTTTTTTTAGAAAAATCCGAACAACTGTGTTTAAACTGTATTTATACTCAGTCAACAAATACGTTCTGGCGCGTCATTTAGGTATTTAAATTAATTTTTTTTATGAACTAATATACCGTTTAAAAAAACTTAAAAAAAAAGTCTGGAAGGACCGTATTCTGCTTCAGCCCGAACTATGGGAGCTACATGATATGGCCGCAGTTAACACTAAACTGTGTAAATCGAACGGCCAAGGTAATTAGTAAAAACAAAAAATATGGAGAATATGAACCAATTACCAGAATATACCAATTGAAAAGCTTGTTTCCAAAAAGTACCAAATCCGTTAAGTGATAATTTTTAGGAATCAACTTCTTTTTTCTGATAGTTCAATATCAATAATTTGTTTTCTTTTAAAAAGTATGTTTGAAAGAAATGTTTTATTAAAATTCATCAAACGGCAAATAACTTTAATTTTATAGAGAAAAACTATTTAAATCTGATTCGTTTCGGGACGAAATCAGGATATAGTAGGATTTTGAATTAAAAGGGTCTAATAATATCTCACAATAATATCTCATGCTAATAAATAATAAAAATATGGAATGCTTAATCTGAATCTTCGCTGCTGATATTTTGCATAGCATCTCTATAATACATTTTCTACTTCGCACACCATTTTTTTAAGCTTCCTCGATGCCCCCCTTAAAGAATGTGTGCAAACAAGTGGGAAATCAACTATAAGAAAGGGTTAAACCAATCTTTGGAGTTGTGCAATCGATGACAACACGTCTCACCTATATTATTTTAAATGTTTTAGTAGATGTCACTACGTTTTTAGTAACTTCCTATCAGCTAATATGTAGTTGCGTGGAACAGTACATAAAGTTCCAACAGATTCCAAAATGTCATACCAAGTGCCCGATTTTCTATCATGTATGAATGACCACGTGCTGGGAAAAACCATTCAATATTGACTTTGTACTTCCAAGCGAAAACCATCAATATTATTATTGTGCGAAGAGCTGAAACTGTCCGCAAATAATTGGATAGTTTTTTTATTACTAACAATATTAATTTGTCACAAACAAGATGTAATGTTTAAACGATATGATTTGTTCCCCTATTTTATTTTGTAACAATATAATATTTTCTGATACTCTGGCACCACCTCTATTTTCTTATAAAATGGTTTCATTACTGAATTTTCTTAGCTACTGTTTTGCGACCAATATTCAAATAAAAATGTTTTCTTACATACAGGTACAGGGTTTGAATCAAATTGAAGCCAATATTTTGTACTAATAGATCACGCAGATATACCCCGAGTTGGTCCGTACCTTTTCGATGCTTCCACGTACGCACTTATGAAGTTATTGAGAAACAACACTATCATGTTTCCAGAAATTATGATGTAAAGCATGTCTTTCAACAGCTGTTTATTGTGTAATTTTACATACTCTATCATCATTAAGCAAGATACACTTGGTTCTTTCGTTGACATGCATTCGTACCGTACATTCTTTTTCCACTATCTGTTTTTCGCTTTCTTGGATTTGAAGTAGATTGAACTTTTCCGAAAAACTCTTCTTATTCAGCACTATCAGTCATTTTTTAAGCGATGAAGTACAGATTTATAGAAAAATAAAATAACAGACACGTTACTTGAAGAATAACGTTATGTTCTTACATTCAAATAGGTCACATGACTGTATAAATGTCGCTTATTGGTTAAATCGAATTTCGTGCGTTTTGCTACAAAACACTATGGGTGTACACTTTCGCACAAAATCGATTTTAGTTCTATTATTTTCAAAGGAGTATGATGAATTTGGAACAAATGATGTTTTGATCGTATTGACTATAGAGGAAAGAAGTCTTAAATAGACAACAGAAAATACGATTGGCGGTTATAGTAAATTCAGAGTATTTTGTGAGAATAATTTCGAGGTGCTAGAATGGTAAAACTTACTAGCATACACGCAAATTTGATTTAACTACTTGTACTATCACGGTGGGGTTATCTGAAAATCTCAAGTTCATAATAATACATTGACTAAGCGAACGAATCTTTCAAGAAACTGGTTTCCAAATGATTTTTATAATTAATGAATATTTTATTTATTGGATCGATTCACGAGCTAAAATTTTTTCTGACAATCATCTTTTTTACTGATAATCATAATTAAGTTATTGTAAATTATAGTAAGTTTGCCATATTTAGTCGATTTTTTCATATCAAATGAATAAAGAGCAAATTTGTTTTATTATACCGATAAATACCATAAAAGAAGATTATTACCAATGATAACCAATATTCAAATAAATCCTATACATACCGGGTTGTATATTATCATTGATGAAAGTTATTGACGAAGTGCCCAAATCTGATTCAACTGCAACATTTGATGTATCACCACATAATTGTTCTGTGCTTCCATCAATATTTGTACGATTATCCATTATTTTCTAAATATAAAATACCTTCATCATTAAATTTGTAGTAGTACTGTAATTTGCATGTCATAGTAGCAACCTAATCAAATTGATCTTTATACTTGGCAAACTGGTACTAGCATTTAAGGAGAGAAAAAAGAAAATTCAGAGTAACGTATGTGAAACAATTATTCATCAACACCAACCCACCACAAAAAGTGAATGTTTGGATAAAGATTGAAGGTAATCAAGCTATAAGACCAATATTCTTCGACGGAATTCTTGCAAAAAGATTCAGTACCACTACTGGTTAATTTATTTCCTGATGTCGTGTGAAAATATTATATTATTTCTCCCGACCTTTTCGTGAGTATCTCGATGGTATATTTCCTAGCAGAAAAATAGGTGAAAAGGGACGTATTGAAGGGTAACCGGGATATCCGAAGATGAATAATTCGGATCAAACCGACAAATATTGAAAAATTAGAAGCACGATTAAGAAGAGAAGTGTATCTCAATTCAATGAACATTTTATTTTATACAATGACACTAGCTGAAGGTAACTGAAGCTGAGTAAAAGAACAATTCAAATACCTAAAATGACGTTTTTAAACTGAGATATACAAAACAATCCTAATACGTTCAGACATAGGTTAGGAACCATACATAGTCTTTAGTAAATTAGCGCCTCGATGTAGTAAATGTTGTAAAAACCTGTATCTATACGGAAAATCTTTTATTACTAGGACATAATAAAGATTGCACTTTTTTAGATATACTTTGAAGAAACTCCCCATCATATCCGTATATCAATGAATTGCAATTTTTCTTTTGGGGAATTAGTACAAAACAGATATACTACAATGGTAAGATTTTGAGGAAGATATCATCTACACAATAATTTAAGGAATTTAAGAAAATATTTTCCGCTACGCGATGATTCTTTTTTACCATGTGATCGGTTTTGATTGACGAATATGAGGATTTGATATTCGATTGCAAAAATAACAATCGAACGGATCACTCTTAACGAACGAAATTTTTGTATCCAATAACTAGCTAGTCTAATTTTTCCACACAAAAAAAAACATCAATCAGCTCAAAAAAGAATGAAATTCACTACTAATTCATACATAATCACATCTTAGTTTATAAGGGGCCATTTTTTGTAATGTTTTCCCCAGCATCATAACAGAACGCATTGAAAAGCAACTTTCCAATATTTATTTTATTATTTATAGAAATTATTTTACAAATGTTAGTCAGGATATGATATTATGTCTGTTTAAAAATATTAAATCTTAGCAAACAGAAATACAGCATAGAAAATCTATTTTGTAATTGATGTAAATTAGTTTCTAGAATTAAAGAAATAACCAACAATGAAAGTCAATTACTGACAATGAAAGAAAATGGTTACAAAATAACAAGTATCAAATATCAAAATAAATTAAAAACAAAACAGAGAAAAATAAGAATAGATGAAACAATGTGAACTAATGACAAGTATATCAGCTAAACATTATTGAATTTGTGGAAATGGATAGAAAAGCCCAATTATCTAATTGACAGATATAGAGAATAAAAAAATAGATAGAAAGATATATATATTGAATTGAAAGATATATAGAATAAAAAATAAGATACAGTTATATATAAAATAAGAGAAAAGTGGAAAAATACTCAAGCAATAATGAAATAGTCGTATATTTCTATATTTGTACTAATATCAGTGATTAATATTACTTACAGTTTTGCGTAGTTCCAGCAAAGGCATGAACCTTGTCTCACAGAATTCACTGTAGACAGCAAAGAATATTGTCCGTTAGCACTGAACTAAATGATAACAAATTTCCCTTAACTATGCATAACTGTTCACCGTATTCAGCATTTGCCTCAAGTCTCATATTTAACCTGACACCTAATATAAGGGTCTACTAATATCGATGAAATATTTGAAGTGGATTACTTGAAATATAAATTATCACACAACCAAAAGTGAATCTTTCTCAAACTTATACAATGAAAACAAACATTTTGATGTATTTTCAGTCATAGGCGTAGTAATATATTATATCCGTATATAAAATACATTTGGATAAAAATAAAATAAAGTGTCACTCATTGAAAAAGAATTGCATAATAAAAAATAAAAATAGTTTAAAAAACAAAAAAGATATCCAATTAAAAACTTATTCTTTTTGTATTTCTAATCTATTTGAATTAGTATTTTCCATATATTTACACCCACACCCATTACTCTGTTATACCTCGGTGAGGTCATTTATGGTTTTAAATTGTTTAAACTCACCTTTGGACCATGAGCAAGTGGATATTTAATAAAAATTATGTTCGACGTAGGATTCGAACCTCCGATCTCCGTGTTGGAAATTGTGCGCTTAGGACATCATAGATTAACATCAACAACCAAATAGAAGCAAGAAAACTGGATTGTCTATTAAAAAATAACACATCAAAATATACTTGAAAATTATACACAAATTAACATTGTTTACCTGTAAAAACACTAAATACGAAAATAACTACGTTTCTGGCTAATACCGCGATGATATTGCTCGCAATTTGATGTTATTGCATCTTATCACAACAACTTCTCATTCGAAATTTCTCATCTGAACTAAAACAACACCAAATAACGTTCCAATTGGTCAGGTAAAATCGAGCCGTAATTGTCGATAATATTTTTTTCAAATTGATTACCTTTGAATAAATTTAGTATATTAACTGTCAACAGTGACCAATGATTAATTTGATCTAATAGAGTTTGAAATTAAGATATACTCTTCAACGTTCCTTAGATTCTGTAGAATGGATTGCATTAAACTTTAACACACAGAAGACCTGATTTTGCACTGGAAACACTAAACCAATTCAAAGTCTTCTTTCTAGTTTCTAGTTCAATACCAACCAACACCAGTAGTCATAAACTCTATAGCAGATGTTCTTTGGCTCTATCCTCACTTCTTATTGCGAACCACTTGCAGGGTAAATTTGAGCCGCAGTCGATGATGTAGAATAAATTTTTGGTGATAAACAAGGTGTGTCCAATTAGTACAAATATATATCTTTTATCCATTACTTAAATTATTTCGGATGTACTATTTCATATGGTCTGTTGTTCCTTTGAAATATTAAAACATACAATCGAATTAATATGATTTAATTCGAAGAAACTGTTCGGAAAGAATAACAATTGTTTTTTCTATCAATTATTGTCACAAAGTTTTAAGTTTCCAAATGTGGATATTTTTTATTTTTCAGAAAAAAGGAAACCAATAAAATGCTAATTTACTGACACGTTTTAATGCTAAACAACAATCACATTTGTCATATTCGCCTGATTTGGTTTCCTCCAATTACTGTCTTTTCCAAAATAGCTAAACATGTATTTTATACATTATTTAAAACAATTTCGTATAATCACACTGACATACGGCAATTTGTTTGAATTATAAACATCATCAGAAACAAATCTAGAAATCAATTGTGTCAATGACATTAGTCGAAGTACTTTTGCTTAATCTTCAAAGATTTAAGTGCAATTTTAAAATCAGTTGTATCTAGGAAAAATCTCATGTTAATATTTCTAATGCTTCGTTCAAACACCATAAAAAGAGAAAAGTGAATTATGAAAATTTAAGTAAGAGAGCGGAATTTCTATTTAACTAATGCAAGGTTCGGTTTATAGAAAATAGTTCACAGAATTAAATGAACTACTTCCTCTACCAAAAAGTTAAAATATGATCTAGCTATCTTGTACTAATTATCCCGCCACGCCTGATGGGAAAATTTAAGATCTGTTAACCATATATTAAATTATAAAGTGTGTCCATATTTTATACTCCATTAACGTATCGTCTCGGATACCTAATTCTTGTCTTATATTCATGAGTCTGTGAAGAATCATGAATCTACCTATTTAATTCCTACTACTATTATATTCGTTAAGATTTATTGTAAACTGACCGTCCTCCACGTCTTACTTAAGCGGTTCCATGTGTCCCTTAGACACTTGAAGTTCCATTAACTTATCAAATTACTCACCCATATTTTTGTATTGATCTTTGTTAATCTTTGTTAATCCAACAAAGTCAAAGAACGATCGACGAAATCGATGGAAAATTCAATGCCAAATTATCAACATTTTATTATATAAATTAACTAAATCTATGTTGCTGTATGACAGTGAGTGCTGGACCATGAACAAAAAAAAGAAGACAAAATAAATACATAAGAGAGAAACGTGCTAAGAAGGATTTTCGAAGGAGTGCAGGAGCAAAACCAGTAGAGGAGAAGAACGTACGTAAAAATCAATGCACACTGTATCATAAAGCTGAGGTGAGATATGTGATCAGAGCAAAAAGACTCCGTTGGATGGGGCATATAGCCAGAATTAATGAAGATAGTTGATAGTATTTTATATATAATCAAACAAAATTGTACAACTCAGTCTGACTTTAATTTAATTCTTGTTATAATATTAATTGTGTATACTGTAACGTTTTTCGTATATATTTACACTCTTTCTATTCGTGAGGTGAATCAATAAATACTGTTTCTTACGTTCTTAATTTATTTACACCTATGTTACTTTTACTAATTCGTTCTTTTCACTACGACTATTTATTTAAAATTAAACTTAATACTTTACATAAACTTATTTAAATACATACCTCAAATAAAATTCTGCAAAGCTGTAGAACAAAAAGAAGTACAAGGAATAAATGAGTAAACTTTCCAAGAAATTATTTAAAAGAAATATTGTAATAACCTCGTTCTATAATAAAAAGTTCATCAAAAGCGCGTCCGCCATTTATATAAAAACAGATGAAAGACGCCGCAAATTCGCCGAATACAAAATTCCATTATAGCTGGACAGGGCCGGACTAAGGACCCATTTCGGGAGCTTGTTTCTATAGCTATACTTTTGCATTTCTTGTAAAATTTGTAGGTAATAAAAGTGCATTTTTACAGACAATTTATATTTCGTAACACGTTTCTGCCATTTCAAGTAGAATATGAGCTTGAAAATATCATATAACACCATCTTGGAAAAAGAACTATATTATATTTTCTAAACCCGATGGCTGAAAGAAGCACAGAATGTGAACAAAATAAATCTTTCCATTTTATTATAATTTCATTAAATACATATATGGTTCTTATATTCCGTCAAATAACGAAAGAAGTACATGTACATTTCAGCATCTGTTCTAATACTTAGAATTTGCCAATCCATGAAAATGAAACATTACCTATAATTCGAAAATTTTCTGTTTATTTGCACATGGTATCATTTCCAATTGATACATATCAGACATGTCTATCCATTCAATGAAGATATTCAAAACGATATATTTTAACACTCTCCCGAATATACGAAAATTCTATTTTCAACCTCTCGCGTGTTCCCAATATGATTTCGTATTTTCGTCTTAAAAATCCATGTCATTGTCGAATAATCCTCTCCTACGCAGCTTTTCAGAGATTTGTTGATGTTTCGTCTCCTCCAGTGGTATCTTGTCTGGATTTATCCTGATTAGACGGATTTTTGTAGGTTACACTACTTTTGTTTTCTTCATTTCGTAGCATTTGAGATTTGTTTCTGTTAACTTCAATTCGAGTTATTTCTGAGTTATGAACATATGGAAGCAGTTTCACCATATGTTAGATTTTTAGGTCACGTAATCAATTAATTTAGAAAAAAAGCTATTCCGAAGCTGTATAAGAGATTATTTAGTCACATTGAGAAATGAATAAATATCTGGGCGAAAAAGTTTCAATGCAAAAATTAAAACTGGAAACAAATAACAAAATCATCATTTTCAGAAATGGCATTTTTATTAGAATTAATAATTGCTTGATCTATTGCTATATATATATGAGGGTCGTCTGAAAACTTTCCTACTTGACAATTTGTTTAAAAAATATTCCCTTTTCAAGTTTATACACTTTTTATAGCGATGATCTAACCGTTTCAGCACTTTCAAATTCTAGTGCCTCTTTTGTCCTTCAAAACAGGCATTTATCTGTCCTCGTCTGATGAAAATCTACATCCTCCAAGTGAAATACGAATGGCAATTCGTAAATTGTGAATAAATTTGAAACGTTACCTCTGTTTCATATCGTTTTTTTTAAGATTCAGACATTCTACGAGTTTCAATCCGCTTTAGGTAGATTATTAAGTTCAGATGTACATAAATGGAAATCACACATTTTGCTTTTTTATTTAAAAATAAGCGGAGCATTTGATATGAATACTTCTTCCCATCCTTCATGAACTATGATTGACCGTTGCTTCTTCGACACTGGGCTTCGTAGCTTTACTGTTATCAGAGTTATCAGACCAATCTTTTTGACGACTGTGAGAATAATGGATGTACGTTTCGTCCATGTAGATAATAGATCGACCATTCTCGCGCTATTATTTTATTTCTCGTAAAAACATTAAACTCGATTCTCTAACGTTATGCCGCTTCAACAGTAGTTTGCGTTTAGTTTTTAATTCGGATCACGAAAAGTATGTATTACGAACGAATTTACGTAACTATATTTGCTGCAGACAATCCGCAAGTCTTCCTAAACCTTTTGTTGTAAAAGTCGTAAAAGTTGTAAAAGTTTTTTTCTTGCACATCTTATTTTAAATAATTAACACAAGCTTCAATATCTACTTTTGTCACGTTTCATATTTATTGCTTTCACAGATTCACTTATTTTTTCTTGCTATTGATTGTGCATTGGGAAATATAAGTGCTTGTGTAACCTTTTTCTGTTTATTACTTCCAATATCGTGTAGTGTATAGAGAGGAAAGAGAGCAATTGTTTTAGTTACATTATTAATTTAAAATTATAGAGAAGAAATCATGTGGCATTTATACTAATCCTCATGAACATGGTTGCACTAATATTGAAATCAGATATCAAACGCCAATGATATTCGATACTAGTCAAATGAGTTGGGTTGATACTTCAATCGTTTCCCAAACCATGGTCCTACTAAGATTGAAACAAGATATCTGATGAAAAACACGGATATTGTTTAAACAGTATCTTGACTTGTTACAATACTAAACAATCGTTGTTAATGATATTTTAATACTGTAACAAGGAATACGTTTTAAGGTAGTCAAAATTATTCCCAAGTACTTACATAGGCGTAGTAATGAGAAGATGACATACTACTCAAATTCCATATAAAAAATTTAGAATGTTTGTACTGCTGCTTTTAGAAACAATATTTATGCTACTAAAGTCGTAGATGACCATCGCTCAAAGCTCAGGAACAAAATGAGATTAGACAATTTGTAACCATCCAGCCTCTCCTTACATTTTGTTGTCTTTCAATTTCTAAACAAGTCAAATACGTCTTTCTAATATGCTTCTCGTCACTGTTTTCCAAATTTGTATCCTCTTACTGTATGCTTTCATTTTGCTATCCTCTATGAACCATATCTCTATACATTTCTCTGCTCTTTTTGAATATCAGTGCGATCACCTCTTTTTTTCCACCTTTCTTCTTCTACTGGATTCTATCCACTTTATTTCTACTATTTTTATTGAGTATAATTGAGGAAGGCTTCATTTTTTTCAAATGAGCATACACTACGACGTTTCCAGCCTAACCTAAACAGCAACGATGCTGTACAATTTACACATCAACTTGCTTCCGAAACCCAATTCTTACCAGTTGTATCGTCACCTTGCTTCTATGTTCTAATGGGATTGTTTCTAAATCTTGATTGATAGATGTAATAAGATTATTTTTTCATTCTGTACTATGAAGTCGACTTTACAGTATTAAATTCTCCCAATCCCAATGTTACCCTAGTTAAATTTTATTTTTTTTCAAATAATAAGAGAATATCAAAGGAGCTATTTTTGAGTAAAATTGTCAAATATGTTATTTCATGTTTTAATATAATTTTGCTTTTTATTTAAAACCGAAAACAGTATGAATAAAAACATATTACGATATACGTCCGTGAAGTTATTATTACGGTACTCAATTGAATATTTTTGACTCGGCTCCTTCGTCGCCTCGTCCATAAAAATCTCTCTCGTACCGTATTAAATACTTCCCGGACTTATAATGTAAATAACAATTAATTGAGTTTACTGCTTCAATAAGAAGATGATGTTTTATTATAGAAGTAAAAAGTCAAAAGTCAAATAAAAAATTCATCATAATGGTATTGTCCTGTCGTAAAAACAGTCATTGTTTTGATAGAATTCGTTATACAGAAGGACGTTACCTTATAATTTCGAATAAAATAATTAGAGAGTTTATTAAAAAGGATTTATGTTTAATGAAAAATTTTATGAATAAGAATAGTTACATAATATATAGAATTTAGAATTATAATTAATATATACGAATATCATAGACTATAAATCAGTTATAAATATTATAAAAGTCTCAAATGACCACTTAAAATATTAACAAATATGTGATGGTATAATAATATGTGAACCATTTTGATAGACAGTGAATCAAAGGACTCGTAATTTCTTTCAAAATTCTTAAAATTCATTGATAGTGGTGGTTTCGATGAAGACATTTGATGGGTATAAGAGTTATAAGGGGGAAACAATATATAACAATATAGAAGGTAAAACAAAAAAAGGAATCTCTCTTTTTTTAGAAGATTTTGAGTTTCGCTTTCTTAAAAAGTATTTTGAGAAGTCGAGATGAAGAAGGTGACTCATTTTGAAGAAGTGAAGATTATTGAATGTGGAACGATCATAATTTTGATATATATATCAGAATAAAAACATTTTAGATTGACATAATTAATCAATATCAAATTAAATGTTTGTAATTGGCGATATATGTATAATTATGTTGATTATAGAAAAATATAATATGTAATCTCTCATATTTGAATAATACAATTAAAATTGGTAATTTTGTTAATAAATAAAATAGAAAGAGATTCAACCTATACGAGGGTTATACCAAATTTATATATTTTGTAAAATGATCAAATTATAGGGGCTTCTAGAGAGATTTTAGAGGCAATGTTTTTGCTGGCCGCAGTGGTAAATCATTATTCTAATTTTATGACCTCTAGACATTTATGTACATAATTCTGGGCGACCTTATATAGAACATATTAGAGGAAGATGAAGAATGTCTGTTGTTGCAAAATTAGTTCTAAAACTAAATTGGTTAACATGCATTTACTTACCCTGTAAATGAACAAGGACAGGAATATAACTTCATTCTGAAACCATTTTACACACTTCCAATTATTAATTCGATATAGTAATTATGGTGAAGCTCAAATTCCTGCTATTAACTTTGTTTCGCATACTTGCAAATTATATTCGCTGGTGTTTTTATGTATATTTGTTGAAGCGACTATTAGATAAATTTTGGAGAAAAGGCGTCATATGAAATTTCGGTAATTGGAAGAGTTAACAAATATTCGGTTTCAATTAGTGAAGTTATCCATCTAGGAAATTATAAATCCATTAATCTTGTAAACCGTGCTGTTCAACCTTCCATACACATTGAAAAATAAAATTGAGGAATTGTTAGAAAGCTTCCCGAAATCAAAAATAATCCGTTAGGGTGGTAATTACAAACACTATACCCTGATGTCTACTATAAATATCCTCGTGGTATGTAAATTTTTTAAATCTGTCAATAATGTTCTGTATAATATGGATGCATCAAATAGCATTACTTCCACACAAAAGTTTCCTGTTTAAAAGGTAAAAACAGTTTATCTATATCCGACATGATTTATAAACGTAGTTACCTCCAATTTTGAACAAATACCTCAACGACCTTCAATACCTTTTCTGTATGGAGGATGTCCTCATAATTAATGTCAGTTTTCATACATGAAAATTCATAGGCTTCAATTTAAGCATATCGTTTCTTGTTAAAACTAGTCTATAATTACATAAAGAGTCCAATAATTGCTTTACCTCCTTTTTTAATAATTCTCTTTTCGTTTATTTCGACGCAGTACGTTTGTATAATATAATAGTATTGAATGCGATAAATGTGTATTGTTGATAATCATAAGCTTTTGATAGCTGAACAAGAGAATATTCAGTATCTATTTCGACGGAAAGTCGATGGATTTAGGGTATAGAAAGAATATATTAGATAAAATGAAAAAAGGGAACCAAAAAAAATTTTATAAAGCGCTTGATGCAGATATTGGAATGACTGCGACTTATGATTTCAGAGCTATTATATATATTATTTCTCGTTGTCATAAAAGCTACCTTTCATCTAAAAGGATTTCAAAACCAAGTTCCTGATCATTAAAAGTCGAAAACATAATTTACAAAACATTTGTCCAAACTTTGACATAGCAATTCGTATTGCTCTGTGCACACCAGGGACAAATTATTCACGTAAGAGCTCTTCTTGTTTGAAAAGAGTGAAGAACTATTTACAATGGTCGTTCAAGGAATAAGATTTCATATAATATAATTAATAACCTATTGTATTTCGAAAGACAGTGGACGCGAAAAAAGATAAATAGCCTACAGGCGACAAATCTGTAAATCTAGTCTGACGCGCGTTTGGATAACCAAGTTTTTAGAAACTGAAAGTTTACGTCTAAAGCTCGCATTGGTATAGTGCCAGTATTAACGTTGTGTTCAGGGGAATTAGGAATCAGAGGAAAACAAGCCCTCATTCATTTGGAGCAAAACTTTCACGTGAACAATTGAAAATTATGAATAACTTGGTTTTCGCAAACTACCGTGGCCTTATCTGAAGCTTATTATCAAAATGCTGACCAAAGATATTGGCATAAGTGAGGAATAATAAAATTTAGTCAAAATAGATCCACACATAATACAATATTTATATCGAGACAGAAGGCAGAAGGAAGGCAATAAAACAAGTTTGCTTCCTTTAATTTTGTAGAGCTAACGAAAATTTTTAACATGCCAAAAATGTCATAAACACCAAGATGGCAATAGTAGATACAGATACTCAAAATACCAATAAGATACCAAAGAAGTTGATAAAAGGCATGAAGAGAGTCTTATCCCTATTTTCTTCAACATAATGAAGCACGAAGTAATAACTAAAGTCAAAACCGTAGGTAGAAGATACTTCGTGGAACATCAAGATGTGAAAATTATTTACTTAGCAAGCGATACTGTTCTCATAGCTGACATTACCAAATAGCCTAGCCAGTAGCAAAGTGGTTTCATCTGAATATATCTATACAGAAGACAATACTTAAGGAGATTGATTGTTTACGGACAGACAGTGAATCAGTTAACCTCTGCGTCAACATAACCAATAATAAAAACCTAACAGAAGATGAAGATAGTTGTAACAAAAGCTGTTGAATTAAATCATTTAAATAAATAATTTGTTCAAAAAATTGACAGTTCAAGCAAAAATAACAAGAAGATAATGGAATGGATATATAACTGAGGTCTCAGGTGCAACAATGATTCATGTTACTAATAAGTTCCATAAATTAGAAAACTCGAAACATGTCTAAAACTCACTTAGAATAGACTACAATCATAAAACCATTGTGTTTATCTAGATTCGAACGTTTACTGCAATAGGGCAATTCATCATACAATAGTATCCTTATCATAAAATATATCAGGTATTTTCATTAGATTGGAAATATGTATTGAAAGTAGCTTTTGTTGTCTTTAAATCAACTTTATATTGACAGGTCTCGTGAATGATGAGCGGTATCGAAGAATTTGTTTCAATAGATTGGATTACATTCAATTTAATCCACAATACTACTGTATATCACAAGTTAAATGACCGTAATCGATTCACTGAACAGAATAATCTAAATGTCACTTTGTAGAGAAACACAAAATGTATTGCTAAAGTTTAAAGTGAAAATACACAAAAATGATAGAATGGGATTGTCTTCATTCAGGAATTCAACGTTGTCTATTTATTGATCTATAAGGGATTGAACCCAGTAAAGATAATCAAAATAGTGTACACGATATTATTTTGTCTAAAACAGTAAAAAATATTTTGTATGTCTCCCTTAAATATTCACATAGAGTAAAAGGAAGTTCTATAATTTACGAGCTCTGTATAAAATATTGTAAACAGCTGGTTTCCACAACCCTAGTATTCGTTTAGAGAATAATAGTACCATATTTGAAGTGAAAATGGCACCAGTTGGTATCTGTGATAAACATCATAACTACTGTCGTCTTCAGTTCATGTAAATACGAGTTTTGACCTTTTTAATGGTAAACGCACTCAAAACGTGTTGTCAACTTATCATACGAGTGCTATTTGAGTTTTTTACAGATACTTGAAACGTTCATCTTGGTCAAAAAATGGACTTTCGACTGAATTAAACCAACAGCAGTATGCGAATCAACTCGCTTCGACTTTTGGTGTTTCGCTGGTTTTCCGAATTCAATCTTGGTCGTACTTCGCTATAGGATGAATTTCGTGTCAGCCAAAATCGACTATTGCGACAGAAAACAACGGTGCTGTGCGTAAACTAATATTGCATGAGCATTTGGCTGCCAACAATATTTGTTTACGTATAATTTGACAATCGCTCAAAAAATTAAATCGCGATACTTCAAAAGATGTCTATAAGATCGTGACATTATGCAAATCAGTCGGTCGCCTATTTTTTGAAATAACTGGATATGTTTTAGATCAATCAATTCTAGATTGTACACCAGATTTTTTTCAGAAGTGTTCAAAAAAAATCAGAGAAACCATTCTCAGAAGACGAATCATTCTCCACCACGATAATGCAAGCTCTTATACATCAGTTCAAACAAAAACGTTTTTGAACATAGTACATAGTTATTTTTTCTTATTCCCGAAGATCAAAAATAATTTGCCAGGTCAACTTTTTTCTACATTTCAAGAAGCGATTGATGCATGCAAATCACATGTTTTGGAGGTACCTCAATACCTGGTTCAAATACACACACATGCAAAAGTGTATTGATCTCAATGGGGAATATTTTGAAAAACAATAAAGCCATATCCAATTATAAGGATTGGTTCCTATTTGTCTATCTCAAAACTTAAGTAGCAGTTCTCCTAGTTATCAGATCTGGTACCAAAAATGGAAAAACCCGGTTCAAAATGGTTCAAAACCATAACATGAGCTGGCGAGCTTTAAGTGCTGATACTGAACACTTAACATCGTTAGGCCCCTCTCCGAGCATCTTACATGCAGACATACTTGCTATGAATGAATGAACCTAAAAAAACTATAACAGAATATATCATTCATTGAAAATATTAATGATGATTACAAAGTAACAATTCGAAATCCCTGTTAGGCAAGTTTTTAGAACATCTTTGATCTTATTCTCAGGGACTTCAAGATCTTTTTAAAGATGTTTTAAAATTATTTGCTTTTTCTTTGAGTTTATTAGATAGTTTAATAACTGCTTTGTACTTTAGAGATAAATCTTATTAAAATTCATAGAGCTTAAATGACTTTCCAAAGAAATTGAGATGTAAAAAAGTTTTTTTGGTTTGATATATTTCAGTTCATATCAAATTTTAATTATTCTTAGAAAATGATGCAGATTTTTAAATATAGATTATTTAATTTTATCAAAAAAAATGATCTATTCTAATTTAAGTAATAAGTTCAAGTTAACAATAATAATAATCTATACTAAACTTAATACCGTTGACCATCTTTAAATACCCATAGATAGAAGAAAAGAAACCTTATTAAGAGATGAGATTTATTTTGTCGGTTTCAACGGAAATTAGAGTTTTATATGCCCTTCTTTAGTAGCCAGTAACATCATACGAGACCTCAGGATCGCGACAATATTATGTCTATATCGGCAAAAAACGCGATGTGGGTTCATATTACGACAAACTGTATACACCTTACAAACGGAATGGAATCGAGTGAGTTTGCCTCAAGAATCATTGGACATTTACGTAACGTCTACACTGTTGCCGGTGGTAATGCACTTTTCTAGATTCGCAGATATTATGAACACTACATATAGTGAAAAATGAATATTCCTTCAGTAACAAATTATGAGTACGTGTTGGTTATAGAGCATACCAATTAGATTGTGCGGAACAAAAAAAGTGATGAGGATATTCTTCCCTAGTTTTGATATTAAAATACGGCTTAGAAGTTTAATAACTTAACAGCTATTTCATATTTCATAGAAAGACAATAAAATATTTTTTTTTGCTAAAATAGTACATTATTAATAAATAAGTTGGAATTTGTTGAACCGCTGGTGATATTCATAATTCTGAGCCTCTTTTACACATGTAGATTTATTAATAATATTTAATGTACTATTTACACTACCACTACGTTCAAAATTATACTGTCTGACGCGCATTTTGATCACCAAATTATCGTCTTCAGAGACTGAAGTTGAAGCTTACACGTTTCAGACAGTATAATTTTGAGTGTTGGTATAGTGGGTTCAGTATCATTAATAAATCTATGTGATGTGTGAAAGAGGCTCAGAAATAATTTTATTAACCCCAAATTTGGTTAGTGAGGTTTAAGCATGAAATATTGGCGTAGCTTTGCCTGGGCAATATGAGCTTATTTCCGTGACCTCGCACTTATAACGAAGCCCAATTTCACGCCGGTTGTACGTTCGGGGCTTCGCAAGAAGCATCTCTTATGTTAAAATTCGAGGTCGTTGTAACTATTTTCGGAAAATACGATGTTACGAACGAGAGAAAAAGGCCTCACTGATGAGATGATCACTCGTCTATATTAGTCCACGCTAGCCTTCAGGTTCAAAAGTATGCAGTAATTTTGTATAAGGGGTTAATAAGTGAAATTCTTCAAATTCAAAATCCTTATTCTCAAATTATTACAAGACAAAGTACAAAAGTTGCATAATAGAAATGCGAAATGTTCAGAAATAAAATTTTTCAATATTACTTGTTATCCTAAGTTATATTATAGAGGAAATATCTCTTTTGGTCTGTTTTCATAAAGTGAATACAAATAGTTTCACAAAATTACACTATTTGATACGTGTTATCGTCTTCGATTAATAGAGGTTAGAGTAGTGGTGGTAGAGGAGTAAGTTTCAATTATTTGTGTTATAAATAACTTTAAGAAGATTTAAAAGATTTACATTCAATCGATGGCCAACCTTGTAGAAGGTTTGTCATCTTTGTCAAATTGATTTTATCGGCTTCCGTAGTAAAATGATGAACTATGGTAATAGTTACCACACAAGAAAAATATCACCGAGCACGTTTTTAACCATCTCTGTATTACTTTACCTTTTATATCTGACAAGGCAATTCTCAAAAATGTCAAGAGCAACTTAAACAGATTTATCAAACAATTCCAGCAAAATTAGCATGCTCACTAAAGACTGTTCACCAAATTATGTTTCGGGACACAGAACAAATTACACTATTTGTTATAAACTTAAGTCTGTCTCTCATTATGTTCGCATATTTTGTAGTCAGTTTGTCATCCAAATTGTTTATTTTTAATGGATTAGCATGGAAAGAGATGTTAAACGATCTTTGTTAATTGAATTTCTCAGAAATTTAGTGTTGGTAAATATTGTTGGTACTCTGATGTCGTAAGATTTGTTACTACTACAATAATTTTTAATTTCTTTCAGTACGTCTGCGGTATATTAAACCAAAAAGCAGAATTTAATTCAGCCATAGTATTGATTGATCTTAATGGAGTTTCCGTAAGTTTCACCTTCAAACTTCAGTATTCTAGATCAGCGACTTATATTTCCATTTAAGCTCTATTGACATCTAAAATAAGAAGAGAAAACAAAAGTGTTTTATTTTTGGTTTCAACCACATATTCAATTATTTTTACAATATTTTCTTATATAGCTTTTTACCTAAGTACGCTAAATAAAATAAATAATTTCTCAGGTGACACCTAAGCCTTCAAACCGATATCCTCTAAAAAATGATGTCAATGTTAGTGGAAATGTATGATTGGAAGAGAGAGATTGAGCATCGGTTTACCTAACCTAACCTAACCTATCTTTTCTACTCACTAATGAAATCAAAATTTCATCAAAAATGAAATCCCGCCACTTGAAACTCATAGAATAATAGATGAAGTAATAAAAAAATGCACCGTACAAAGCCAAATGCAGACAAACAAATTCAATAATTTTAAAATTCAGTTAAAATTAACCTAATCCAAAAAAGGAAACAGCAATTTGTCTAAGGTGATAGTCTAGTTTTTAAAAGTTAATTAACTATTATATAAATGATAAAATAACATATATCTATTCACAAGCTTACTATTTACTGACGTTAATGCACCCCTATATTTATAATGAACGTTTTAGCGGGAAGTTTAAGCCACAAATCTAAAAACTTGTTTGCAAATGTTATAATATAAAAGAAATTTTGCGTGTAAAATTTAAAGCATATACCTATATTATTCAAACCACTTTTTCAAAATTTATCAAATACCTATTGTCAAATCGTAAGTAATATATAAAAATAAATAGTCTACGGATTGTGTAATATTTCAGCTCAACATAGTTTTTGTGAAATTTCCGAAGGTAATTGATCCAATACATAGTAAATAATTGGAGAAGATAAACTATTATTCTTGATGATAAAAGTTTTATACAACTGACAACATCGCACATCAATTTCTTGAGTACGTGTACGTGTTGTTTATGTTTAATATTCGCGTTTGATACGAAGGTATGTCGATTGTAGTTATACCGGTATTTGTATTATCTACATTTATTTATTTCGGAATCAAGACAATTTATATCTAAATAATAAACTTTTTAATGTATTCATACTACCCACTAACTATTAAAAATAGTGATACATACACGAAGTATGAGTGATAGTGTTGGTGTTTTTATGTTTGTTTACAGTTTTTAGGTTTTTTTCGTCGCATAACTCCTGATCTCTTGGTATTTGATATTTGTTCATTGCTACTTTTTACTACGGTTTATATTTTTATTTATATTTTCCTTTCTTGATAAGAGAAATATATTATTCATATAAATTATTTTTTCGTTGTAATCGGGGAACGAATATTTTGTTATTGTAGTTTGATTATAGTTCGTGAGTGAGAAATTCTGTTTAGTTTTGACCTTCAAGACTGTACGAAATTACTAAAGTTAGTTTTGTACAGTACACATATAGTCTTCAAAAAAATATTTCTCTTGATTAGCGTTTTAGCAGCAGGATATTATTAATTGAAACATATTTGTTGGTGCTAATTGAAAATCTAATGTTGAATATATTCACCCATATTCTTCTTCTATTTCACTGAAGCAAATATCTCACATCTAATTTTGAATCCCTTTATCTCGATTTCTCTAGAATTACTATAACCTCTAAAATGTAAATGCAGCCGCTTTGATCGAATATTTTCAAATTACTGACTTTCTAAAATAATCGCATAACTAATGTATTGAAATTGTAGAGTAGATACGTTGTATTAAGTACGTTTATTGAATCGAGGCGATAGAACAAAAATATGAAAAGTCAAAAACGCGGTTTGAAACTTTTTTCTTCTATGGAATGTTTACCTTCAAAGATAATCGTGCAAAATTCATCTAGGTCAGAAGAACACAATGTTATTAACAATAAAGCAGAACGTTTGGATTGGGAATGGAAACAACTTGGAATTAAGCTGTAAGTAATAGTTCTACTATTCAATTATTAATTTCACACAATATATCAAAACATATTCTTCAATGTGCTTAATTTAATATATTTCAGAGTATTCTGGTATGCCCAGAATCAGTCCAGTCAATACAAAATGAAACGAATAAGCTGATATTTTCTATAAAATCTTATTTTGGTGATACCCTAAATATTATAGGACAAGTCGTCTCGTAAGGTTAGGTGTGTGCGGTCTTACTTGAATATTCGAAGTTGTAGGTCGCGAAAAGCCGTTTATTGGAAATATATCATTTTATTTTATCTCTTATCGTATTCGCATCCCTTATAAAAGTGATAGAGTTTAGAACTGAATTTGGCGAATATTTTTTTATAATTAACGGTTTTTAAAATATACCACGGTTTCAACGCAAGGCTAGTTTCAAATCTCATTTCAAAGAACTAATGGTTCAGATGAAACACCATCAGAGTTAAATAAAGTAAATAGGTATCACCTAAAAAATCGCCTTTCCACAGGAGTCAGTGGAAAGAGAAAAATATAGGGTAGGAAGGATCGAGGGGTCCTGTTTAAAATTCTCTACTAAAATACCATAAATTGTATTAAATTTTTTTACAAGAATATTGATTAGACTTCGTCTTAATTTTGGTGATCGCTTTACCACAAATAGAAATGTTATTCAATAAAATGATAGAATGCTAGTGGATATTTTCCCTAATCATCCTAATTTATTGATAAAAAAAATTGGATCATTCAGTATTAATCTGTAAAGAGATTGTTTCTGGATAAATATTACCTGCTTAGGTCATTTAGAAACTATTTATTCCTTAAAAAAACAGTAGGCATGCTCGAAGCATCTAGATTCTTTTCGCTAGTCATCTTTAGACAATACTATAAAGAATAAAATAGTAACGAGCTTGACTTCTATTTTTTTTTTCAAATAAAGTGTTCCCTAATACTATAAGCATTCTCTAAAAAACACTGGACATATTTATTATGGTAACTTCATTTTATTCAATAAAAAATGCCTAAGGATGATGCAGGAAAAGAATCAATAAGCTTGGAGCATGCCTTCTTTTTTTATTGAATGAAATGTTCCTGAATGCGATACGTATTCTGAAACAACCGCTATCTTGGGTGATTCTATGAAATCTAATTTTTTTCGATAAATAAATGTTTGAGTATGATTCGAATAAGGTTCGAGTATGCTTTCTATTTTTTCATTGAATAAATGCTAATGTGATCACAAAGATTGAGACTAAACCTATAATGTATATGTGAGTCTTATCAATCGATGTTGTCCAATCAATATCGTTAAAATTTGCAAATTCGATGAGTAGACTAAGATTATGGTTATAATCCTCTCAATGGAAGAGATATTGAGGAATCAAAGCATCAAAGCTGTTTATAGGTGAACAACAATACTTTTTCAAAGGTTAATTTCTGATTTAATCAATTGGAAATGACAGCAAATGTTGACCAAGCATAAAAATTTTAAATTAATTTTTTCATTTTGTGGGACAATGCAACTAATAAATTTGTTGCATTGGTATTATTACTGTTAAAATGTTTTTATACTCATCTGTAGAAATGACTTACAGCTCCATTCTTGTTTATTTCATGATCAATCCAATTTTGTGGAAGCTGTGTCGTTTTATACCCCTTTTAATGTAAAAAAAGTCACACAGGGCCAGGACAGGCGGCTTAGATGCGTGGGGACGCACTATGCCATTGTAGCAAAAAACTATTGAATTGAGATAACTATCTGCGCTTCCATTGTATCAAACATTTTTTCTACTCATCTTTCGAAGTAGTCGACTGTTCCTCCTCGTTTTTTTCTTGACCTAAGGCAACTAAGATTTGTATAAAACAAATTTCGTTGTTTGCACATTGTTAATTTAAAATTGGGATCCTGAACTCCGAAACAAGAACATAGTACTTTGCTCCAGCCAAAAACGTAATGCGGAAGAACAAAACAAGATATGTATTAGATACGTCATCAATCTGGTAATCAGTTATAACGTCTCATGCCCAATGATTCTTGAGTTCCATCAGGAATTAGGCACTATACGTTCTGAAACCGAGAACAACTACACGTTTGTCAAAATTTGAAATATGATACAATAGAGATGACAATATTTCAATATGCATGTTAAGGTTAATATTGAAAAGAAATAAGTACCTAAATTATGATTAATTCAAGTTTGCATTTTTCATAGGTGCTACAAAATTAATTCACTGATAACCATATTGCTATCACCCCTACCACATGTTAGAATATTCTGTAACTAGACGGATGGAACGGTTCTATTCTGTTCTGTTGGTATAAGAAATCAGGATTTCAATGCTTGTTTACTGGTGGTCTATGTATTGAACAAATGTTTATCTTGAAGATTTTCCTTGACGAAGACCTCACAAATGAAGTTTTCAAATGTTAATTAGTATGTTGACCCCTTGTTCTAATATGATGTGTATTTATTTAAATATTTGGAAAGCTCAGAAAGGAATGGAACATTATGATGCATGTCATGATGCATTTATTATACTACTAGTTGACACATAGAATGCATCTCAACTCACACTAAGATACTTCTTACAACGATAATTATACATACTATATACACGACTAGTTTCGTTCAACAGCACACAGATTTGGTGCCTTCTTAGTTGTCCGTTTGTCTTAAGTAGTTGTATATATAAAATCCATGATATATCTAACTTATTTAGGTATATTATTTCACAGACATGTATGTTGTATCATGTCATACAACTAAATCCCAACTAGGACTAGTTCATTCGATTCAATTAACTTAAGTTACTACTCTATTAACTATATCTAAATGTACACTAGTGGACTTCATGTCTTTAACTTCTTCATCATTCCTGACTTTTGTTTTTCTAATGCTTTTAAAATCTTTAGAAAAACTTGTCATCGTATCTTCTAATATCTGCTATCCAAATTAAGTTGATCACATGTTTCATCATCACATCAATTGATATAATTTCTTCGATGGCCGAAATAGGTTTGCTTACTAATAGGTACTCGGGATCATACGAATAACTTAAGAACTTTATTCCTTAATCAAAAGGAATAAAACAATTATGACAGCTGCTATTAGATTTACTCGTCTCACAAATGATCTTTTAATTTTTGAAGCACTTATTCCATTTCTTTACTCATAGCTTGTTTTTATTTGGTTTGGATTATTGGCGGTTCAGCTATTGTTTCAGTATTATTGGAGTTTTAATTCATGATTGCCTAACAGGATAACGGACTATTAATTAGTTTCTTCTCCGAAATCCTATTGTTTCAACGTTTGCAATGGATGTCCAATGACTTTGATATCGCGATTCAGTAATAATTAGAATGTACATTGTACTACTCATTAGTTATGTGAAAGTTATATTGTAACTTTTGATTAAAACAAGCTGAAATGTTGTTATTTAATCAATAAATTTATCTACTTACTGTGATATTTTATGTTTTAATTTTGTTTGATTTACTTGATGCAATCGTGTAGCAAATCCACTGTCTACAAGATTACGAAGGAAGATATACTTAGATTCCCGAAATCTTTCACTCGGCAAACTGGCCATCTTCAAATTAGAATCCATTATTCACGTGAACTAAATAAATTTCTATCTTGATATTTTCCGGTAACCGCAAGTAAAAGAGCTGTTTATTTATGTACATTACTCTGGGTTTCGAGCTTTGATGTCAACAAAAACTTGAAAAGCAAAGTTATCAAATAATTCTCCTTAAAGAAGACATTGCAAAAGCTGATTAAAAGAGAAAAAGTTCAGTCGTCGGTGACGTTATACTCATTTGACAAAAGAAAATTTTAATAAACGATTACCATGATACTAAAAAATGAATGAGATTAATTTATCAAAAATTGGTATATACGAGGTCAGTTTGACGAAAGAGTAACCTTTCAATGGAATTGTTAATTATCTCAACCAATTCGAAATTTCATCGGTCTATCAACGTTAGCGGGCCAATTAAAAATAAATTCTGAAAAGCTCAAAAACTGCTGTTTTTTGTCGTGAAATTCTCAGAATATGGCTCTCCTACAATAACTTAAACTAATTACATAGATAAATGCCGCTTGTTTCGCCTTTCCAGAAAATACCATTGCCTTCGGCATCCAGGGCAAAACGGGAAAAAACCATTTCTACGTATGAAGTCCCGAATTATTCAATGGTAAGAGATCTCTTTTCCCCGTTTTAGCCCATATTGCAACAAGCCCCGAGGTTGGCAATTATATTTTCGTGACGGCAAATCAAGCAAAAATTATCTACTTACTTTGTTACACTTATTGTTTAGAGGAAACTGATATTCCAATGTGTGGCTCACAACATTGATTGTTAAGTTAGCTGGCCACACCCTGGAATATTGTTTCCCTATGTTCGAAATTTAATAATAGATAATTGTCGCCTCAATTTCTGATCAAGAAAATACGAATTCCGATTTCGCGGCACGCTGGTATATGGGGAAAAACAGGTAGAAGCTATCAGAGTTATTTTGAAGGCATTTGGCATGCTTGTGCCATCTCCAGCCGTTCTGCTTTTCTTTGTGCGGCCATTTAATTTTTATATTGGATTGCCGCTCTTCTTGCAATTTCTGAATAATTCCGGATTTGTTATGTAGGAATGTAAATCAAGCGGCAATTATCTATGTCATTAATTATATCATCCGGCTATCTTCATACTCAAGTTAGTGAACCACCCAATTATTTTAAAATAATTAACGGCAAATTCTGGTAATTTCACGTAATCTGGTCATTTTGAGCTTGTCAGAATTAATTTTTTTATAAGTTGGTCCCTTGACAGACCAAAACTTCCTGTACCTAGAGATCCGACGTTACCAAACCGCATAGTAACAGTTTTTTGGTAGAAGCATCGCAGATACTAAAAGCGGACCATTCACTTTATTCTTCCCACTACTCAATCAAGCTGTGGTTATATATAAGTCAACGGCATTTATTAGGGAAAACTAACGATTGGGGAAAGTTTATTTTTGATTTGAAAAGGCCTCGATTGAATAGCACTCGAGAAACCGCGGATACCAAAGGATTGTTACAAGTACATAGGTGGCTTTTTTTGGGAAAATACTAGTGGAATCTCCAAAGAAGATGACAACATTTATAACAAGATCTTCGGGATGCGACAGAAGGAGAGATTGAAAGACCAAGTATGATTGCAAACGATGTGGATTACCACAACACATATCACAACAACTAGGATTTTAAGAAGAATATTTATGCTGGATAATTTTTCTTTAATTTTTGTTTCTTATCTAAACAAGCCCTCTAATGTCAAATGTTTTCTTCATTTCATTTTAATTCTCTAAGAGTAAACAATTATAAATATATACATTAACTAGCAGACCCGGCCACGCGTTGTTGTGGCTGAGTGATTTGATTTGAAATACATAATATACTGGCATCGAGTTGTTACACGTTCTTCACAATCGCCCATAACATAGAAGATCTGAAGAAATTTTGGATCTTCATTTGGCATTGGCATCAATGATCCAATTTTATGATATACCTGGCCTTGAATTTTGAATGTTGTCTCAAAATTACGACCATCAGATGACGAATCACAAACTTTTGATGCTCCAAACGACGTTATTTGAAAGCAAGAATTAAATTTTCGTGTCTTACGCAAAAATAATTTTGATTCCTTTGAAATGCCAGAAAGAAGGGATTTCAAAGGTTCAGGTGGAGTAGGGAGTGGTGACAATACTACTTTTCCTGATGCGCGACACATGCCGGGTGTTTCATTGCGAAATTTTAACGCCTGGCAATAATTGCATATTTTGTCCATCGCACCAATAGTAACTTTAGAATCAGCCGAGTAATTGATGTCTGGTTCATAATTAAATGCAAGACGAACAAATGATCCACGTGTGCGGTTGGTTCGATGATTTTCTCGGTTTTGTTCTCTATATGAATCTATGTGTTGTTGATGTGTCACCCTTGTTCTCAATACATTTTCTTGTCGACGATTATCACACTGTTCTCGAGCACGAATTTTAGCTGTGCGAATTCTTTGAGCTGCATTTCTTTCTGCTCTCTGTTCGACTGATCATAACATAACATAAGATCATAACACCATCGAAGAAATGAACAGAAATGCCATTAAATGGTATGCGGACGGATTCAAAGTATCAGACTGAACTGAAATAGGACTGTAGGGACGAAGACCAAACACTGAAGGCTTGGGCAACATATGAAGCATTTTTTGTTCATGCAATTGCAGTTCAATCTACGGAGGAACTATCGCAAACAGGTGATCATCATTCTGCAGCTGTTAGAGCTCTATGCCCCAATATCATAAAATCCAAACTGGTATTGGTATTGCCTAGAAAAATATAATAGAAAAAAGCTAAACATAAAAACAACAGTTACCCTACAATGGATTCAGGAACACACCTCACTCAAGCCGATGCAGATATACCCTTCATGGGACCTTCTGTGCTATCAGCTATAGAAAACTAGAAAAAGCAAAAAAATGCTGAATGCATCAACCTAATTAAGAACAATCTACGAATACTAACAGCTGACGAATTTCTTATTTAGTTTGTTAGATTCGGGTGATTTGTCAAAATATTTTATCTGTTCTGGTTCAGGTTTAATAACGTTTTTCGTAAAATAAAAAATATCAAAATAATTTTTCTTAAATCATAAGAATAAAAAGATTTGAAAAACATGAGTGAAACTAACGTGGCTAAAAATTAGCATGTTAATATCTTCATTTAATCTTTGACCTTTTCCATATAATAGTCAAATACTTTAGTAGAAAGTCAACAAACTAGTTGTATACATATATGGTTAAAATTTCTTTAAAAACTAGTTTTAGCATAATTTATATAAGAATTATATACATATAGAGATAGTTATTATATCGTTTCATTTCATTATCTATATCAATGTTTGAATTTTATTTATTTGATTATACAGGGTTCTCTATGCAAGCAAAAATTGGTAAAAATTTGAATGTGCGAAGTCATTGGTTCAAGAAAAAAGCAGTTGGGAATCAATAAATATCAATTAACTATTTCAGTAACATATAAAAAATATTTACAAACCGTACTGTCTAATTTTAATTTATTAGTTTTGTCAGTTTTCAGAGAGATATAAAGGATTATAATAATAATAATAATAATTGCAACGCACTTTACATAGGACAGACAAGATTCACAAAACAGGTCCTAAACTCTTCAAAACGGAAAAAACATTAAGAAACTATGATCTATAGAATTAAAATAAAACATATTTTTAATTATTAAAATTCCCAAATCCTTGTAACAGATTCAAATGAAAGAAAAAGAGAATTTTCAGAAATCACATATAAACTAAAAAGCTATCAATATATACTCAAAGTGGAATTTAAAAAAATTTTTTATACATTTTAATGGAACTTTGAATAATCTGGATAAGATTTTGCTTTTTTGTAATTTGACAACAAAGGATAAAGATTTTTTAGTATGGTTAAAAATATATTTTATTTTGATATTCATGTGGTGGGTGATTTATTGTTATATAATATATAATTATACAAGTTGTCAATGTCAAATTATACTTTGATAATATTATAAACCGGCTTTTAATTCAAATCAAAACCATATTAGCTAAAACATAAGATGTAAGAATTAAGAAATTGAAGATATTAGTAGAAATATATAACAAGTCGGAAATTAGGTCAAAGCCTGGAAAATATTTTCAATTAAAAATACATTAGTTATGGAAATAAACACAAGATAAGACAACTGAAACAAGGGCAACATTTTTGAAAAATAATTTCGTATGTAATTTATCTTTGTATATCGCGATGTTATGGAGAATAAGATCAAAGGACAACAAAGTGTCTCTCTAAAACATCATTGAGGAAAATGTTAATATTTCACGAACAACTTTCAAGCGTGAAAATCGGTGATTTCTAATAGTGCTAAGTTACCTTCATTATTATAGAACTTCAACTTCAGCGAGACCAAGAGGATAAATAATGTTGATAAAGCTTCAAATATTTTTTGGCCCTTGCGCAGGAGATTTGCGAGATGTGCGCCCCTAATAAATTCTTGTGCATATATTTATCCCAAAATTTCAATTACTGTTCAGACCATTGATGACATTTATTTCATTTTTTTCCATAGCCAATGCGCATTGTTGATAAAGATAGAAAAATGAAAACATGAACGTCAAAGAGCAAACCGTGGACAAGTTTAAAAAATTTATTTCATCAAATTGTTTGAGGTTTGAGTTTGAGTACTTACAATATGTCGTTTCGTAAGAGTTTCGGCAAACCAAATATTGTAGGGGGTAAGGCATTGTGAATTTTCAATTTTTTTGCTTCTGATGGCGAAATAAAAAGTTGCTCTTCTCAAGATCGAATTAGATCATTATATTGTTATTGATAAGAAATCGTAAGGTCTTGTTTAATTTTTTTGTAAGTTATCTCATAGTTTAATAATTTCATCATTTTATTATTATAATCTTTTGATTCCATAATAATGGTTTTATTTATATTTTGAGGTTTGATATTGCTCTGTTGTTTTTTGTTTTTCAATTTATTTTTAAAATTAATGATAAAGAGACAAATATCAGTATTATTCTATATTGATTTTCGTTATTTAGATGATTGGTGTTACATTCATTATTATATAAGAAATTTGTCACAAGCAATTCTTTGTCACTAGAAATATTTTGTGCAAAGTTGGGAACTAACGATAAACATTTAACTTCATTTGGTATGTTAGAATCTGTTTCGATTTTCGATTCATTTTGACTTTATTTCATTTCTATTTTCATTAATAGGTTGTTTTTCCATTATTAGGTTATTTAGATGATTGCATTCAATTCTTATCATAAATAACTTCAATTCACGATCGAAATCGAACAAAATAATAATATTAATTTTCTTGATGTCACATTATATAAAATTAACAACAACATAAGAAAAGAATGGTGCACGAAGTCAACTTGTTCCTCAAGATATTTGAACTCCAATTCGTGTCATCCTGTGTCACAAAAAAGATAAGTGATAATAAGTTTGGCTGATAGATCTATCCATCTATCAGATCCTGAATTTAGATGCTTAGCCATATGAAAAGCTAAAACTGCATCAAAAGAAAAGAATGAAGACCATATTAAAGAAAAGGATAAACAGATACTACAATCAATTAAAAAAAAGAACAAAACGAAACATCAGAACATGAAACATTTCTCCTCACCATATGTATAAGGACTTTCTTGACAGCTATCGAATTATTTCAATAAATATATTAGTATAAGTCATAAAGGACATAATACATTATCCAAATATTTCACTAAATTAAATCTAAAACACCAAAAAACAAAAGAAGTAATATTATATATCAAGTACTTTGTACTAACTATGATGCTGTCTAGATAGGGCCTATATCCTTGTATTTAGAAAATAGACTAAACGGTCATCAATAGGATAAAAAAATAAGACTGATTTAACGAACAATCTAATATCAAAAAAACATAAATTCTATTATAAAGATACAAACATTCTTGGAACGGAATCTAATAAGAAAAAGAGAATTTTTAGAATTGATTCACATTCATAAAAACGAAGACGCTGTAATTGATAAAAATATATCTAATTAATCTGAGTAAAATTTATAGCTCTATTTTGTTAATTCTAATACAACTTCAAATAATTTGATTGATGACTGCTACGTGTTTGAGATGTAAATACTAAGAAATAAGAGCTCTTGATTCCAGGTAACTTTCATGTATTTTTTCTTGCAAAAGTACGGATCTTCTTCATGCATTTATTTGAGAAGATTGTCGTTTTTCTCATCTATTTAGATATTGTAATATGACTTGAGGGCTACTGGGAAACTGTGATTCTGGATTAGATAGATGATCTATCACCTGATTGCGTATGCTAAACCAGAACGGAATAACATTGTTTCAGAGTTTTCGAACGCTGCGCTCTGTTTTAGCTAGAATTTGTAATTCAACTTACAAAAACCTTTTACTTTAGTTTCACGCCTTAATTTTTTAAATTTTCATTATTTTTCTGAGTTAACCGATGTTTATCCACTTATTATATTTTAGGTGTTTAATGCATATATATGCTTATTAAGGAAAGCAATGAAATAAAAAGGTTTATTTTTAATGAAGTAAGCCGGAAATAATATTTGTTAAATAGCTGTCGTACTTCATTCAGATTTTTTCCCATTACATACGATGATTCGAGGGAAGAATCGATAATCTTGGAGCATGATTTCTTTTTTTTTCATTACATCAAATGTTCCTGAATGCTCTAAGCAAATAATAACTGTTTTGAAACAACCACTGTACATATTGTTTTTGTGATATCTGCTTTTGTTCAATTAATGAATATCTGAGGATTAATCAGGGAAAAAATCAATGAGCTCTAAGTGTCTGGAAGTCCTAAAGCGATCAAAAAGATTGCGACGAAATCTTTGATTAAGTCTTATCAATTAATATTACATAATTCGAGAGTAAGATTCAATACAATAAAATTCAATTTTATAGTCTTTTGTTAAATACCTTCACTAAGGCCTTGTTTCGGCCATGGGTTTTCCGCGTTCGACTGATTCGTGTGGCGGCTAGTTTCAGCTCCATGGTCTATTAGATATAACTCATATAAAACTGACAAGCGAATTATTCACAACAAGAAAAATTGTAAAATTTTCCAAAAAAGCATGAATTCCTTCGATTACAGTTCTTTTAACTCATCCCCTTCTCTTATTTAATATAATTCATAATTTATTATCTGATTTACAACACGTATAACTTCGGATAATTTTATAATTTACATATGTTGTTATGTGTCTATTTCACAAACTCAGCTTATTCGCTCGAATAATAATAGGATTCGAAATTTAAATTGCTATCGTAAAATTCAGCGCGACTCTGGAACGTAGTCACTACTCTTGCAAATAGAACAGACTAGACTGCGCGTCTGCATAAATGAATGGTGTGTCTGGAATACTCTGAAACAGCTGGATCGTTAACCCCATATTGTCGTCGAAATTTGCCAGCAGAAGAGATTTTTCTGATAAGCGTTCTCGTGTTTGCTATCGACAAACATTTTTAGAGTGATCCAAAAAAATCTTTTATCTCAAACATATACGATTATATCAAAGGTGACTAGTGATTAAATGAAAAATGTAAAGAGTATTCCCTCTTTTTCTAAATGAAATTTTATTCAGTTATATTTTTCATCAATTATGTAATCATCTCAGTTTCCAACAATGTTTCACCATCTAGTTTGAAAATTACCAATTCCGAATCGATGAGAATTAATTGGTTGGTAGGTAAAATATATCAAATTTACATACTTTCTGCCACTAAGAAAATTTAGCAATTGAAATAAATGGAAATCTGAAGGTGTAATCTCGGAATAATATTGTGGCAGTATTCCCACTCCATTTCATCAATTTTTTCAAGGTTCGTTTTGTATTGACGTGTTGCGGGATGCTTAATGACTTTTCTGTTGACAATTGCCAGATATTTTTCTATTAAAGATTGGTTCATCCAATGTTCACTACTTTAAAAAGAAAAATCAGCATATACTCGACCAAACACACGAAGCGGCTTTTCGGGATGTAAACCCCGCTTTACAGTACTTCGTGGGGATTCATTTGAACAGAACCATTGCCTTTTATATTTGAATTATTATATAAGACCCCCTTATTTATTATAGGTCTGTTTGGTGCCGTTGAAACAATACGTTGCATGTGATGGATCGGTGGGCTTTGCTCTTTTCTTATTTTTTCAATCTTGTGCAAATGATATTGGATGGTCAACAAAAATTGGTTTATCGTTTTTGGAAGTTTGCGTGATTATCTGACATGGATTGACTTCCACTTCGGCACTTCTTATATATTTGCCTAACATTGTGAGTTTTCCTGATCGATAGGAATCAGGGAGATCAACTTAATCGGATTTGATCTTAGAATATTGTCTTTGGTATATACCACTATCTAATGCGTTACTACCCTCAAAAAGCATACCATTTCGGATATCCTCTTCTGGTATTTGGCTGGCCATTTCACAAGTTACCATAAATAGCTTTGACAAAAACGACGTTACTTTCCGGTCTCTCCAACATAATTATGATTATTGTTGACTCAGTAGTCCTTTTATATTATTTCATTATTTTTACTTTGAAGATCATATTTTTTAGATATTGTAATATTTCTGTTATTTATTCCAGAATTATTAATTGTAGGGCCTTATAGATTTTGTTTATTCTTTCCTTTTGAAATTCTGGAAAGTCACACTACATACATTTGGCAGGGTATTCTTCGAATAATATATAACCATTCTAAACAATTTTATCAATGTTCTTTTCGTGAAATACAATATTTGTATATGGTTGTTCGTTGTAAATAACTAACCGTTTATCATTATTCTAATTTGCTGGAGAAAAAATGTTTAGTCATAACGTTCGAATTCAAGATAAAACTAGAGCATAACAGTTTTGAATAGAATTTATTCTCTGGTGAAACGATCGTCATTGACTTGGCACTAACGCTCTTCCACCATAGATTTGCCAACCGTCCTGTTTTCCCAGGACATGTCCTAATTTTTGTAATGTTCTGGGACGTCCTGAATAGTTTTTAAGCAGCGTCTGGGTTTTTAAATCTTAAATTTCGCGCGCCTCTTCTAAAATTTTTACGCTTCGAGCGGCCTCACGGCTCGCAAGTAATTGCGTTGCCGCGCTGCGTGCTGTTTCAAAACAAAGGCGCAACGTTCCACTTGATGATATCTCTTCCGCTTTACTATCGTCGCGCAGTGCTTACTATTCCGTCCCTTTCTTGCATTGCAGACATACTGAGCTAGCTATACAGTCAGATTACTATTTAGTTGTAATTTGTTTGTTTATCAAAGAACAGGAACATTTAAAAATATCCATGATTGATTTCTAACAGTAAGAACAATTTTAAAGAAGTTGCATGACGAGGGAAATAATACGGAAGAATTTTCAACTAAAATTAAAGATTTTTATAATGAAATCAATGACTATTTGAAAATGTGGATTAAACCATCTAAAAGTTTTCGACTGGATTGATCTAACAGGGTCTTATCTGCTAGATTGGTCTTTTAAAAGATCATAATATTGAAATCGACAATGAAAAATTATTTGACGAGTGGGTTAATTTGAAAAATTTTAGCACAAATTTGAATTTTACTCAAAAAGACGACAGCTCCTTGTGGCTAACATATTTCAAACAATGCATTTCTAAGGATCAGTAAGCAGACGTACAGAAAGTGGTTGAATATGTATTTAATATACCGGGTCATAACGTTAATATCGAGAGAGTCTTTTCTCTCATAAATTCACAGTGGTCCAAAGAAAGAAATCGATTACTGCCAACATTAACTGCAATAATCAAAACTATATATAATATAGATATGAAGTGTTACCAATTTTATAATTATTTGCTTACTCAACCACAGATATTGAAGGAAATTAATGGGGTATAGTAAAAATTAATAAGTTTATAATATTAGAATGGATTAGGTACTATAAGTTATAGTATCTAATATCTAATAGTAAGTCTATAACTAACCTAAGTTTCAAACATTTGTTACAAACTAAAGTGTTTGTTTTATATTTTAATAACTACTTTTCAACTCGTTATTTAAATATTTTTATCATAAAATGTGATTATTTTAATTACTTCAATTTTATTTCACCTGTATAAATGTATTTAACTATTGCAACTCTATTAATGCGCCCTGTTTTTAAACTAAATTGTCCTGGTGTTTCTAACTTGAAATCCTGTTTTTTTTTTAAATTTGAGGTTGGCAACCCTATTCCATCAGGTCAATTGCTAGACTTTTCCCGTCGTGTATTAATAAGTGCTTGATAGTTGCAGAAGATCTGTATGTTTCTTTCTCTATTCAACAGAATCTGGCAGTCTAGATCCGTGGTAACCGACCTCCCCGTATCCTTTGGTTGATTCTACCCTTGGATCATTTAGTTGCATCGACTGCTACGACTTCTATTCTCCCCAACACAAGTAAAGTGTCAAAATATCTTTTGGCACTAACGTCAATCAGTGGTCAATTTCGTTTTTATAAAAACAAATTTTTCAAAAATCAATTCCAATCTATGCATACCTATAATATTTGCGTTTACCAAAAGAATATTGAAACATTCTATTATGACTTTTTTTTTAGAAATAATAATTGATATCTATTCCTAGAAAAGAATAAAAATTGTTTTTCATTCTTCTAGAACAATTAAAATCGATGTCAATTCTTGTAAAAGTAGCTAAAACCATTTTTGAGTCGTGAGAGCAATGAAAACGCGCTCTCATTCTTATGAAGTCATTAAAGGGCATATTAAATCGTACATAGTCGTGCAAGATCATTTTGGCTTCTCTAATTTAGGGAAATGTTTGGGGGTCAATATATTTTTAACTTCAATTCAATTCAATCGATACCATATTGTAATTAGATATTTAGAGTGGAACGTTATTTTACTTTAATAAAGCAGCACTCTCATCCAAATAATTTAAACATTTTGAGGAAACAATATGAAGTCAGTATTTTGAAAAATGGTTAGCTATTGGTGCTTAATGGTACTTTTCTCCCTTATAGTTTATAGAGTAGTAGTTTTATATCTCAGTGATTTTCAAATTATGGGAAATAACATCATATAAAAATTAATATTTCAAACATTCCTTTCTTTCAGTATGTCAGTTAAATAAATTAAAGTCTCCTCAAAGTTGAATTATTCCCAAACATATGAAATATAGAAATTATATTATGTGAAAGCCTCAAAAGTATGTAATTTTGCCAAAAGTATTCATTATAGTGCTTATTTTATTTAATTATTGTGGTTAAAGTGAAGATGAATCCATTTTAAGTATTCAAGGTTTGAAAAGAATTTGAGGTGTTCAAGTATCTCACAATTCAATTCAAACTTGAGTCGCTCAGAAACAAACATTGAAGCGAAGGGAAGGAAAGAACGTAATAATTAGAATTAAAGAATGAAATGTAACTTGACAGTTGAAAATAGAAACTTGCATGAATAAGACAAATTCAGATATAGATAAATTATTAACTATATTCTCGTTATATATTAGGCATATATTTATAGAATCAATTTATGTCACTAGGAATTTTTAAACGCTGCACCCAGAATACCTATAGCTGTAGGTTTTTATTTGACTCATATCCCATTTATTCAATTATTTTACATCATCTCAGCTCGTTAACCAACCTTCTTTTTATACGTAGTTGATGATATCACTGGTAGGTGCCGCACATATTTATCTTACTGCTTAGAATATCTTCACGAACGTGTTTAACAATAATTCTCATTAATTACTTTGTCAAGTAACTTATAGATATTATGAGGATATCCTCAAGAACACTGGATGGAGCAGAAAAACTTATTTATCAAATTTATCAAGCGATCAGAAATTAAAGAATTGCTCTCAATTTTATCCTGATGTAATCGTAAACTTTCGTTTTGTTCTTTTGTAGATTGAAACGATTATTGTCAAATCTAGACTCATCTAAGAATATTAGTGGTAGTCTTTTCAGTCTAGATAATCTATAGTTGGCTTTTAGTGGAGTTCTAGTTGAAGGCACTCTAGGACTCAAATCGAATTCTCTAAGTCATCTCTCCATCTTATCAATGCTGTCAATCAATCCACAATTATTTCAATTCATGAAGTCGTCGAAATCGGTCCTAGTTTGCCTCAATTACGCGACCTGTTGGAACTCTTTAATTATTATTTTTTAGAAGACCTCATCAATAAGGCTTAAAGGCCCTTGGCTAAATTAAAGTTACAATTTCGTTTTCTATGCGTTCTATTAGTAGCCTCCATGTGTAACTATCATCTGTATTCATTGTGACTGACTCTATTTCTTTTTCTGCCTGTCTTTTCGCTTTTTGCCCCCTGTCTCTTCTCTACTGCAAGTCTGCTTACATGTCCTAGCCATCTTATTCTTTGGGTCTCTTCATGATGAAATCGAATATTTATAAATTTTCTCTACTTATTCATTAATTAGTCTTTTCCTTGACCCACCTCCAAATATTCTCCTGTGCCTGATGGCTTACATATACGAAATCATGCGTTCATGAGTTTCATGCACATATACATGTTTTACGATAAGTATTAATGAACTTTTTAACAATATATCAAGTTCACCCAGACAATTCTTTTTCAAAATAAGGTATTTCATTTTCTTCAGTAAATTCATATTTTTAGTAAAATTATTGATAAGCTTTTATCAGTATTGCAATACTCACACAAAATAAACTCAAAATAAGGTATTTCTTTAAAATTTTCAAAAAATCTCAATAAGTTTCTTCAGTTTGTTAAAAGAGAAAAAAAGAGTAAGATTCGTTGAGTATATTTTGTGTGGAATGAGGAACTTTTTTATGGTTTGGAAGTTTCATTGGCCCTGATATAGGAGTTGCTCCTCTACGGGGCTGGAGTTGTGCTTCTTTTAATATTTTTAAATATTCTGGGTTTTTTTGTTACCTATTTAATAGGAAGCGGGTTTATTGGGGAGAGGATACAGGTGCGGATGCATTATCCCCTATCGTCGGCAATTTAGCTGGTGAACCGGTTTCACTAAGTTACTGTTTCTTATATCTTAAACCTTTTTATTTGTTTTTGCAGGTAAATTGTCTTGATTTTGTTCTCTAGTTTTCAAATTTTGCAAAAAGTATTTTATGTAGAAGTATTGTGCGGTAACAAAACTAGACAACTAACAGATACTTCTTCAGAAATTTATTCTAGACAACCAAGTAAACGTTAAAATTTTGTTGGGGAAAAGCATTATTAGGCACTATTAGTATTTAAGAAACAAACAAATGTACTTTTGAAATGTCACTACCTATAATATAAAATTATGAAATTATCCTGTAAATTGTAGTGTTATATTGTCCTGATTTTTCTAAATTGAATAAAAGTTTTATTTAAAATGAAAAATGTAGAAGGTGACGAAAGCACGTAACTAATTTTCATGGTATTTGATAATCTGAAATATTCATGAAATTGCGGTACACCAACTCTACTTCGTTGTTATATGTTGTTGAATAATGGAAGCATTAATTTCATTACCTCAGTTATTATTCAAAACTATATTTTTTAAAATGAATAAATATTTAAAGTGAAATTTACACTTAACGAGAACATTTTGTTCACTATCAATCATGATTTTATATTGTATAGTTATGAACATGACACTTGAAAGAACAAAAGAACAATACTCTGTCCAAAACAACGTTCCTTGAATACGCAAGAAATCCTGAAATTTTATGTTCCTAGAGGCATTAAATTATATTTAATCGACAGACGTAGTAGAGAGTTGGAAAATCATAAATTTTTATTACTTCAATTAATTAAAAGTAGCATAACATGTCGGACTATTTCAAATGAATTTCAAATCATCAGTACAGAAACAATATTTGCTTCACTGATATTTGGTTAATTACTGATTATGTAATGATTTTTGACGGGATTTGGATTAGCTTCCATTTATTCCAATAATATTTGGATACATCGAAAACAAACATTATTCCATTTTCACAAAAAATAATTGCATAGAAGTGCGATAGTATGAAATTGACGATTAATGTAAATGACAACTTTTGAAAAATGTCAATATTTTTAACTGTGCAAAGGCTAGAATTTCAATATAAACGAATAAATTTCTACGTTTAACTTTGAATGGATGATTTGATTTATCTAACTACTACTACTAATATAGATTACAACAGATTAATAGATTAAAAATCGCATATCTTTTTCGACCAAAAATAGCTATATTTAAAACTAGATCTTCTACTTTTGGATCAAACCATTCCAAGCCGCGAGAACAGCTTGTAGTTCTGATTTGAAATTACTTTTTTTATAATTTTCTAAAGACAAATTTGACGTTTCGACCTGTTGCGGCATTTATCAAAATATGTCTTGATACTGACAATTTGAGTATTTATATTAATCAATAGATCATAAATATCTAGATAAAAATGAAATCAAAATAAAAATCTGTTTTAACATAGAAATTTCTCCATAGTTTTTATTTCTCAAAGTATGTATAGAGATGTAATAATTTTTTTAGGTCTGTTTTATCATTTATAGCTTTCTCATTCTTATGAATGTGAACCATTCCTAAAAATTCTCTTTTTCATGTATTTGATTCTGTTTCAAGAATTTTTGAATCTTTATAATAGAATTTATGTTTTTTTGATATTCCATGGTTCGTTAATACAGTTCTACTTTTTTATTGTTTTTATGACTTGTTGGGAAAGTTCTTGTACATAAGGTAAGGAGAAATAATTGATATTTTGATGTTTAGTTTCTATTTTGTTTCTTATTTGATTAAAGTATATATAATGTTTTCCGGATAATGCCTTTCTTTCAATGGAATTTTTGCTTTTCTGATAGTTGGATATATCTATCAGACAATCTTATTATCACTGATCTTTCTTGTGACATAGGATGACATGAATTGAACTTCAAATATCTTGAGGATCAAGTTGGTTTCGTATACCATTCTTATCTTGAGTTATTGTTAATTTTATATAATGTAACATCGAAGAAATTGATTTCATTATGTTGGTCGATTTCGATTGTGAATTGAAGTTTTTTATCGTAAGAATTGAATTTTTTATTTATGTTCACAATTTGATATTTTGGTACGGTAGTAATGCCATCATCTTATCTTTCTTATGTAGATTATTTCATGCAGGTTATATAAACCTTGTGCTCTAGGCTTGTGATGAAGTGCAGAAAAAATTACTACAAGGTCCTCGGGTGCTCGGTCACTTGAGCAACAAGGGCAACGACAAGCTGATTTGCTCTATATACTTTGAAATACGAAATCATTGATAGGTTTAAAACCTACTCTTGGGGTAGCTAAACGTTCTGGGTGGATGGGTCACCTGGCATGAAACAAGCAAAATATTTCATAGATAGTGTTTCTATTTTTTTTACCACTAAACTGCTCCACTTGAACAGAAGCGAAATTCGACTGGTCACTGGACTGTTGGATACAGTGGTCTAATACCATTAGTGCTAAAGAATCTAGGAAGGTGAAGAAATATTCTATTAAATTTTACTAAAAAAGGCTGTGAGTTGGTGTTGATTATTGGCGTCATACATACATTTCGCGACCAAAGTGCATTCCAAAGGAAATACTCTAAACTACTAATCTTTAGAGAGCGATGTTTATACAGAAAGACTTAATGGTTTTCTACATCCTGATAACGCTTTTGAGTCACGAGTTCTTAGTCTCCAAAAGTCTCACTGCATATCCACATCCACGCTACTCACAAAATTCAGAACCATTGGACAAATTAGAAAATCTGCAAAAATGGAAACGTTGCATACCAACATCGATCGACGACGATATAGCAGATGAAAAAAGACTTTCAGAAATGCTGTCAGTAATTGGGTGGTGGAATGAGTGTCACTTTTTATTTCTTTCAAACAAACCAAATACTTCTCACTACAATAAACATATATTAAGTACCCCATTGGTCAACACCGTTGAAAGTTAATTAAGAAGGATTATACAATGTATTCCACGTAAAAGAATCTGCAACTTTCTACTCAAGTACGAGATTTAAAGTAACTTCCGAAACTTCATCTACTTTTTGGAAAAGTTTCCTTTCAATCACACCTAAAACATCTCGCGGTTTCTTTGTGGATTAATATTCAGAACTTATTTTGTTTTTGAAATATCATAATGTGTATCTGTTTACATAGGTGATAAAGAAAATGGAAACGATGTTTAAAAAGAATGGAAAGTATGTTTTGACAGCAAATAATCGATAAAATACATATTGGGAGAATGCATAAATCGATATTTTATTAATAAAAACATTCATATAGTAAAGTCCAATTTACCGAGATACGGTTTTCACAAAATCAATTGTTACATAGATTATTATCATTATCAGTTTGGAACAAATTTAGATGAAATGACATGGGACAACTAATATCAGATTATATCATCAGACTACAGTGAATACGAGGATGTATTGATATCTAGTTAGCATAGATCAGTTCCATGCATAAACAAAATATTGCGTTACCATAGCAACGAACAATAACTTATTAGAAGTTTGACAGCAAATAATCGATAAAATACATATTGGGAGAATGCATAAATCGATATTTTATTAATAAAAACATTCATATAGTAAAGTCCAATTTACCGAGATACGGTTTTCACAAAATCAAGTGATTGAATTCTATTATATTTTTTATGGAACCACACTTAAAAATTGATCTGTAAATCTCTCCATTTTGTCAAAATTTGGAATATCTTCTTCTGTGTCTCTCCATATTCAAGCTGCAAATAGTACTGTCAATATAGAGATTACTGTCAATATTTAGATTACTATTATTCCTTCTGTTCCTTTTTCATGTTAATAATGAGCGAATCATCAATTTAGTAAGTACATTTTGCACCCGTTTCCAATTAAGAAAAAGTGAGCAATTGGTATATACAATAGAAAATACAAGTCAAGAAAAAAATTTTGTGAGTTTGTTATTGAATAATTATTTTCTGATTGCAACTAAAAGTAACCAGAAGCTCCTTCCATAGCCAATAAAGTTTGCTTTTATATATATCTTATAATGACGGGATGGCGTGTGTGTAAACAGAAATGGCAGGTAGCGTAGTTAGTATGGACACGCACATTACCAAGAAACTACTTCACTAAGTCTAAATTGGCTCCCAAAATCTTGTATTGACGTTAACTCTTTCTGCCATATTTGTGGTAGATTCATTTTGCTAAAAAACTTCAGTTTGTTGCAAAATATTAAACTCTGTGTAGCTTATGAAGCTTATTTTAAAAGCTTATTTTAATCATCCTATTCAAGGTCAAGATGAAATTATATTCAGTATTAAGATCTACCATCAAGAACCGGCCCAGTACCCCATGGTAAATATTCTCTTGTGCCTTCTCTTTCTAATCCAAAGAAACAGCTACCGCTATTCTTACTCGAATCAGTGTCTGTTGAACCATCTTATTATTGTAGAAAAGTTGAATGACTCAGAGACTTGAACCTACCTAACCTTGAATCAGAAATTTAAGCTTCATGATTTAAACATTTTCTGGTTTCTTTACAAAGGTACAAGGACTTTCTTATTGCAATGATATAAAAGGTACCTAACTTTCCTTCTGCTTGGCATTTTTTCATCGACAGATATATAAAAATTTAAATCTTCACTTCTTTTCTTCTAGCTCATTCTGTTCAAAAAAAATTACGAAAGCATTAGAATGGTATCTCAAACTTTAATCTATGAGAAGTATGATTTGCCTATGATAGGTGATTTCCAGATGGTAGGTTTTCTAGTGGTAAAGCAAGACGGATACACTAAATATCTATGCTTCTCGCTTATAGGATAGTAGAGCTGACGCATTTCTTACAAATATCACTCTTGGTCTAAAAGGATTGAGTTAGATAGGAAAGCATAATGTTAAGAATGAACCAATTGTGAAGGCCGATCATATTTTTATGCCTCTTTTCATATAATATTAGGGCTAAAGCTAATATTTTCCTTGGTACATAAATAAAGAAAATAACGGCCCCCAGATCTACTTATAAAAAATAAGCGTGGCTTGATCATAGAGCAATGATCAGTGGCTTCTTTAGCAATAAAAAGGATGCAAATTATAAGGAACTCATTTCTAATCTGTTTGATAATTTCATACTTATCGGTTGCAGAATGTTTCTTACTAGTACTACAAGCTCATTTAGATTAGCTCAGCGATAACTTGGGGGATATTCAGAAGAGCAAGGAGCAGCTTTATCACAGATAATATAATGATAGGTGGCTACATTTGGAGTCTAATACGAGAAAGTTCCTACATATTCTCAAGGAAAACATAACATTAATTTTCAAAGCTTCTCTTCAACTCTTTTTATCTATTTAGATATTTATTTTCATTGTTCTTTGTAAATACAAGTGATTTATAGAGAAATTATTTTTTTCTGTTTCCTTAAAATTAAAAATTTCGTTATAGTCGCTACAAAAAAAACTTTATTACAAAATATTTTTTCTTTTTTATGATACCTACCAACAAGAACGCGCATGTTATGGCTTTATGTGATATAGAAAAAACTTCTATAAGGAATAATTTCGGGAATAGGAAATCGTCAGGGATGCACTTTTGAATCGTTTTCTCGAACTGGATTACTTCAAATAGTGTTACCGTTAGATCCAAGCTGTACCTCCTCACTATCTCCATTAAAGGTGACCTAGCTCTGGAATGTACCACCACTATAAGCACGCAAGAGATCCTTTGGATATAGATGGTAAAAATATAACCTGTTTACCTCCGATAGGGAAACTACAAACCTTAAGGTTGTAGCGCAATACACCTCCTATTTCACATGGACACATTTGCCTTTTGGAATTCTTGTTACATAGATTATTATCATTATCAGTTTGGAACAAATTTAGATGAAATGACATGGGACAACTAATATAAGATTATATCATCAGACTACAGTGAATACGAGGATGTATTGATATCTAGTTAGCATAGATCAGTTCCATGCATAAACAAAATATTGCGTTACCATAGCAACGAACAATAACTTATTAGAAGTGTCAATGTAAAGTTTGACGTCAAAAAAGTAAATCAGAGTTACGCAATAAATTAAAAGGAAAAAGATGTCTACCGAAATTGTGAAAATAGAAAAATTGGAGTATCGAGTCATCATCAAGTACCTGTATATAAAAGGGTTAAGAGGTGTGTGACCGTGAAAAATTGGACTGCAAGCTTCAAAAGAGGTAAATTTTCCCATTGAAGATGATGACCGATCGGGAAGGCCAGTTTCTGTGTCAGTCCCCGAAAATATCGATGCAGTTCATGACACGATTTTATCAGACTGTCGAATCGTGCTAAAACGGATATTTGAAGCGCTGAATATTTCATACGAACGCGTTTATCATATACTTCAAGTCAATTTGGAAATGAGAAAAATTGCTGTAAGATGGATCCCCAAATGTTTGAATGTTGACCAAAAGCGTACAAGGGTAAAAGCATCGAGTTCGATCTGTGCTCGATTTGAAAACCATGTAGAACTTCTTAAACCGAATTGTTACTATAGATAAGACTTGGGTACATTTCTACGATCCAGACACAAAACAACACTCGATGGAATGGCGACACAAAACCTAAGAAGTTTCGTGTCCAAAAATCTGCTGGAAAAGTTCTTGTTTCAGTTTTTTGGAATTGCCATGGAGTAATCATGATTGATTTTTTGGATAAGGATAGAACAATAATTGGAGATTACTATTTGACATTACTGACCACCCTACGGGAAAAATTAAAGAGAATAGATGCGGAAAGCTATCCAAAAATGTTTTTGCAGGACAACGCCCCTGCACACAAATCTCATGTTGCCATGCAAAAAATTCCTGAGGGTTTCAATGACAAGTACACCCACCTTATTCACCCCCTTATTTGGCTCTGTCCGACTATCATCTCTTTCCTCAACTGAAAAACAGTTTAAAAGGTCGTAAATTTTCTTCCAACGAGGAGGTACTAAAAACTGTGGAGTTCTGGTTTGCAGAGCAAGAAGAAACATTTTTTTTAAAGGTCTAGAGACGTGCAGGTTCGCTGTAATAAATGTATCCAGTTAAGGACAATTTTGTTTGGTTCTAGTAGGCTAAGAAATTTTCAATATATCCTTGTATATGAGTAACAAACAAAGCACTACTCGATTGATACGGCCAACCAAATTACACGAACGAAATCCCACAGGGGAGACTAACTCAGCTAGACTTTGGTCTTGGTCCAACTGCTATCGTTATGTATGCTTTCATCGTCTAGTTTCTAAGTCTGTTTGTGTCGCTGTATAATCTGATATTTTAGATTTATTGCTGCTTCCAAATTTTCTTGTGCCGCATATTAAGAAGAGCTAAATCAATATGTGTATTAATATGATGACATAGACTGACAGAATTTCGTTATCGTCAATTCCAATATAGTACACTTATCCTTCAACTTGTAATTACATTTTCTGTAAAACTTTATATCTGACAAACGGATATAATATTGTTAAACCGTGCCAACTTCAGTTTCGTTAAATAAAGTATCTATCCATCTTCGACAAAATGACAAGTAGAATTTAATTTTATAAATATGGCACATAAACTGAGATCTGCCCCTCCCAAAGTGGCAGTTGTGTGAGAAACGTGACATGCTGAAATATTCACCAACATTCACCGGAGGGCGATTTCGAACACAACTTTCAGGTTTTCGTTACTTCAGAGACGGGTTTTCGATGTTTCGCCAGAAGGAAAATTTCGAACTTTTAGTTTTAAATAGTTGATAAGAATGATCAAACAATGCGATGCTGAATTGAAAGAAACGAATCACTTGAAATAAAAAGAAAAGTGAATGGCTGTGATGTCGAAGAGATAAATTTATTATTACTTGGGTTTATTGTTAAGGCTGGATTGAATGAAAGAGAATAGCCACTTGAATATCGATCGCCCTGAAACAGAAAAAAATAAGATGTCGACGAAATTCTTGAAAATTGAAAATTATTTTTTCTGATTATCAAGACTTTTTATGTTCTTTTGTTCGTATCAGTACTGTGTGAAGTTCGGTTTATATATTATTTTTATATAGTACCATACGAGGTCTAAAAAGATGCTCTAAAATTATGAAATTATTCGGTGACATGATCCTCTTCATCCTTTCTAGATGTAGTAGTAATTTTGAAAGTCATTGACTGGAATTTCTGATAGCACTCTCGTTAGAATTCGCTCTACATTTCTTCTAGACCGTTGGCTTCAATCTGCTTCACTATTGCCCTTCACTTTCTTCGCTACTCCTCTACATTCGATCATACCTAGCTCATATATGTATATCCCACTTGACTTTTTGTAGCCAATTTTTCTTTGGACGTCCTGTTGTTCTTTCACTACCATCTTCTCCCCTCAGCACCTTCTTCACAATTCTCTGCTGTGGCATTCTGAGAATGTGTCCATCTTGCTCTTTGTGCTCTATTTGTGCTATTTTCGATTTTTGTACATCATCAATAGTTTTTTGTTTGTACGTCTTCTCCAAATACCTTCCGCCATTTTAACCCCGTCATATATGTTTCTGAGGATTTTCCATTCTCATATTTTCCTGTATATGTAGTGATCCAGGATGTGCGGTGGCATTCTGAGAATGTGTCAATCTTGTTCTTTGTCCTCTAACTATTTATGTCATTTTCGTTTTTTGTTTGTACATCTTGTCTAGATGCCCTCCGTCCTATGAATTATTATCATCGCAAAAATTGATCAAGAGTCATAGTTGACATTATATTTATTTTATAAAATCTTATTAATGGAATTAATTTATCGAAAACCGTCATATATGAGACCGGTTTGCTTCACTGTCGCCACTACATTTTTTTTTCTAGGTTATACTGATGTAATCAAGTTTCATCTGGTGTTGAATTTTAAATGCTCGCGAGCTTTTGATTAGCACTAAGCGATCTTGGTACTTTTGATGCAAAATACTCCCTACTTGTTCGGTTGAAATAATTAGCTATCAGTTACGATGAGAAGTTTTTCCACTACCCGTATATTCTTTAGATATTATTATCAGGATATTTGGGTGTTTGGATATTCTATTCGAATAATTACTTAAATATCTGGATGTTGGCAATTCACAATGTGAACATCAAAAGTGAAAGTTCTGGTCACTGAAGGTTTGACGGAGGAGATAGAAGTACAAACAGGGGTGAAAAAGGAAAACGTTCTACCGACAACACTATTTAATATACCTGTAGAAGAAACAATACAAGAAGATGCAATCGAAAGACTCTTTCACAAACATCTGTGAAGTGAATGGCATATGCAGATGAGAGAGTACTAAAAAAAGCCTTACAAGATGACAAAATCTAATAAATGATAAGCATATGAAGAATACTCCAAGTATTCAGGGCATATTGGGAATATAATACAATTCAACAAGTTGAAAATCCATAAATTAGCTACTAGACCTGCTATTCATTATAGAGAAAATCTTAGAATATTAGTGAAAGTGCATATTCACATTCAGGTGAATACGCAGGCGTATATTAGGGACAAAGAAAACAGATGAAAAGGAATATAGAAAGCTAGTGAATAAAGAACTGATACAGATAATAGAACGACATCACATAGTGGAATTTATGTAATATTGAAATTGTATGGACACTGGAAAAAAGTTAATTGAAGACCAATGGAAAATACTACGCGAGGGAAGATAGAAGATCAATAATATTAGAGAATGAACCAAAGTAACAGAAAAATTTTGAGGCCATGTAAGGATAAGAGAAGAAGATCGTAAGAAGCCATACCATACCACAATGAAAAAATCGAAGAGCTCCAAGAAGCGGTTCAATTCCACCAGGAATATTTTCATGCTATAAAATTGTGCCTATTCAGAGTTATACTAGACCATTATATCATAGTTTGAATTATTTCTGATGCTGTTTTATGGCTTTTTCAAAGCTGAATTCATACAATCTTGAGATATGGCCCCCAGCGACTGTTCTCAGACCTTATGAGGATGGTAACCGGTCAGAAATTTAGCGCTCATGAAGATGTTCTCGTCGAAATTCAACCCTATATTGAGGCGGAAGACAAATTGTACTAAAAAAATGGTATGACCACCATAATCATTGTATTGTTGCGAAGAAAACTATATTGAATGATGAAATCAAATTTTATCAAAAAAAAAATACGAACTTTGCAGCCCTTTTGTTATATCTGTCATCATTTATGTTTGCTTTTGTTTAATGGTATTGTTATAACCTTATATCAAATAGTTCTACCTGTCTCTTTAAATTATTGCTCTATTTCAAATGATTCAGTTGTTAAAAGATGTCTGCTGATATCATTCTCAAAACCGCTGTGTACTTTTCCGTTGACATTGTTAGATTTTTATTGTTTGTATATTGTAATTGTACTTAGTTTAGAGTATTTTTCTGATGATTTGTTAACGACTTGTAGTTGAGAGTATGCGTCCTTGTCACTGAAGCAGATTTGCAGACTGTTTTAAGTATTCTTATCATCTGTATAGTGCTATTGTATGAATAACTCAATATAAGCACTGCTCAAGTGCTTATCGATTTTATTTTTCTACATTTAGTTTCCTCTGTATAATTTTGGAATGCCTATTCTTGTATTTGTTCTCTATATATATTTTAATTTCCTTTGTTTTGTGTGTTTCCCTTACTCCCAAGCATTATCTCTCGTTCCACGCAGGAAATGTTATATCCCTCTCCCAGATATGAGTGATGGGCATTTAATAAATTCAAAATTTATATATAAGTTTTCAAATGAAGTGTCGGTGGTTTTTTATAGAGAATAAAGTTCACATAATAAACTTGAACACAATATCATAGCCTTCTGGATGTTGACAAAGGTGTTTTTTGGTATATTATTGTTGTTATCGTTATTATTATCATTACTATTCATTTCCATTTAGAGCTCGTGCTCAGGTTGCTTTGGTCTGTGGTGACATTGGATATTAGTCCAGTTATTCTTAAGATGATAAGTATTTTGAAATTTCACATAATCTGTTTTACGATCTCCAACTTTTTATATTTGAGTAATTTTACTGTTTATTTTGTGGTATGTTTTAGTCCGATGGGATGACTTTATCTATCAATAGGTGTTGTTTTCTTTTCTTATCTTTCATTATCAGATCTTGTTTGTTTGCTAGCATCTACCGAAGCCCTGCGAATACAGAATTATCAGAAAAGATTAGCACTGTTGCAGCTGCTTATCGGACGGTATTAGAGCCCACCATAATGGTGATTGTGGTTATTCCTGTGAAACTCCTTGCTACTGAAAAAGGGCCATATTCTTGAAAAAGACAGGGAATTCTGGGTGAAAATAGCACAGGAAGGAAGGTAAAAAAATGGAAAATTTTTTTGAAGCAAGCTAAATAGGAAAGTGTACGGAAGAATTGATACCACGAGTGCAACCTTGGATAAAAAGGCACCATGGTGAAGTTGAATATTATCTTACACAATTTCTACCAGAACATGGGTATTTTGCTTGCTACTTGCACAAGATGGACAATAGGGATTCACCCGAATGCCACTACTGATGGCATGAAGGATGATGTCCTGCACACATTTTTCTACTGTGAACTACTGACGGTAAATATAGAGGAATCGGAGTCGCACATTGGCAAATTGTCAGCAGTCACTACAGTGATTAGGATTTTGAGATAAGAGAACTACTGGAATCTGGTTTCTCAATAGATTCATGTTTTGTGTAACAAAAAAGCTGACCTAGACACGGTAAAGAGGGAACTCAGCGCCCGAAGTAATTTGTTAAAGAGTTCCAGGTTAGTGTTCAGAAAAAGTGGTGGGTTATGTTGGTACCACTTTCCATTTACTTCGATAATGTTTTCTTTACATATATTTCCAATGTAGCTATTTTGCAACGGGTTGTATCGCTCTAAATATGCACTTTTAGCTTATACGGGGCAGACTGCTAAAATGTGATGATCGTTTCGCAAAATGTGCGGAATAGTATGCATTTTTTGTCAGTGTTTTCATTATTATAGCTTTTATATAATTTATCAATATGCTACCCTGTAATAGCAATCCTATCGAATAAAGGAGGTAACATCTACTTTGTTGTATAATCTGAGTTGTTCTAACTTGATAATTATCTGACACGTTCCAAACCCAGAGATTATAAATTTTGCGTGAGTCCGTTTCTGTGGCGTTATCCTTTCAATGTTTTCATATAACAAAAGGACACATAACATTTATTACAGGTATTAGGTCGGTTAATCCAGTTGAATTTCCAACGGTTTCAATAAATTGCTTTCTATTAGTGGGGGTGATTGATGTACATATAGTTATTCTGCTTTAGAAGCCTTGGAAAAGTGGAGAGATTAGATGTATCGAAAATTCATAAGGCTCATAAACAATGGAAACTCATTAGTAGCTAAAGGAATGGAAACCCTCGAGATTGTACAAAGATATTGTATGTATCAAAATTGAACTAATAATTTAAGCAAAATTATTAAATTTTTATTAATGCAGATATATATATATATATATATATATATATATATATATATGGGATTAAAGGGGATGTGTTTTTAGGTGAAAAAGAACAAGAAAAATATCAAATAATCACTTTACTTTGAGGTTCTAACCATATTTATAGACTGTTATTATTCCGTTTAGGGAATGGCTTGAAGAATGTTTTCTTGTTTGACTTTTAAAAATTTCTTCTATTTAGATTGATAATCAGCACCAACATAGAAAAAATTGGTCGTCATCGTTATGTGATACAATACTTTTGTTTAAAATGTTTTAGCCCAACCAATATAAAAGCTGAGCGAGACTGCTTCTTCGTTATCAACAGTACGACCTGCGAAAACAAGCATCGCAGAGGTCGACCAATTGAAGTGACGACTCCAGAAATGTTAAAGAAAATCAACAAAGCGGCACTGGATGATCGTCGACTGAAAGTGTGCGAGCTAACAGATATAGTAGGCCTTCCAAAAAGTGCGGTAAGTCGCATATTAACTGAAAATTTGGAAAAAGCTGTTCACAAGATGGGTTTCGCATTTGCTCACAATGCAACAAAAACAACGTCGTGAAGATGTTTCCATTGATTGCTTGGCAATGTTTCACATTCACATAATGCCGAATTTTGTCCTTGTTTCATAACCATGGATGAAACGTGGGTCCATCACTTCACACCCAAAACAAAAGAACAATCAAAACAATTAATTGGAAAGGGAGAACTTGCTCTAAAGAAGGCAAAGACCGGTCCACCTACAGGCAAACTCATGGCGTCGGTTTTTTGGTATGCGTGTGCGATAATTTTTATCGACTATGTTGAAAAAGGAAAAACTATCAACGATTATGCGAACTTATTGTAACGTTTCAGTGAATAAATCGAGCAAAAACGGCCGCATTTGGCTAAAAGGAAAGTGTTGTTTCATCATGACAATGCATCAGCTCACACATCCGTTATTGCATTGTCCAAAATTAATGGCATTTGTTGGTTCTTTGAGCAATTTTTTTCGCTGCGTAAATTAAAAGAAAGAAAAGAAGAACTCTTTTACATGGCGTGTATTTATTGAATGGAGGTGACAACAGATATATTATAATATGTATTTTGAATAAAGCTTGGAGTTCTAAGTGAAAAATGATAAGTTTTTCAAATTCTTTCTTACAACTCTAATGAGATTAGATCTACCGATCATAGTAAGTAGTGTTCCAGAACCATTCAGCTATCGAAGCTTTTTTCTCATTTGAAACTTGAATTTTGTAATATCAAAAACTTGATGTTGAATTTTTGGAATCATTGGTGATATTCACACTGCTACCACTACCCCACGCTCTAATTACACTGCCTATGCGCGTTCCGATAACAAAATACTCGTAATAAGAGATGGAAGATAACAAAACAGACTTAAATAAAGTGCTTTAAAATAATTGTTAATGACAGAATATACTGCTAGCTATCGATCGATTTTTGTGGATTCTCTATTAAAATATCCAGCAACGATTTGAATTCGCTCGATAATAAAAATACATCCTTTACTTATTGTAGAGGAATTTTTTTATCATTCCAATAATCTGAAGCAGAGGCAAAAAACCCTTCTGAAATTGAATCTAAATCCACTCCTTCTCAACCAAACTAATGTTTATTTACTACCCACAAAAAATAAACAATTTCCTCATCTTTATTTGTACCGGTTTTACGGCCTCGCAGGAAGGAAGTTGCAATTTCATTTGACCACACACTTTACGTGTTCATGCGTGCTCTATTCTCGAAAACACCATTCTACTCATACGCACATTAGTACAGTCAATACGTATACAGAAATGAACTAGAGAAAACTCCCTACAAAACGAAAAAAACATAATCATCAAAACTATTAGCACCAAATATGAGATATTCGAATACAATTTATCCAAATCAACAACACCAAAGAAGATTTTTAGAAGTAGCAAATAATTCTCCTTAGTTTTTAAAATGCATGTTTCGTACAATCTGTCGTCGAAACACCTTTATGTTTTCATCAGGTATTTATATACGATCATCTGACTACGTGGGGTTTGATTATATTTTCTCAATTTATCCTTTACAAACGCCCACATTAATCATAGGTGTTTTTCACACAGAAATATTGAAAATTATCCATATGCTGACATTTCTAATCGCTAAAACACGTGTTCAACGAGATTTGACAATAAAACAAGTAGGCATAGTGTTGATTTGATAGCTAAAGAAAAATATAAGGAAATGTTTATGTTCTTTTCAATAATATTGATTATATATCAAACATTGTTAGAGTGGGAATACTAGAAAGTTTATCAGGGTTTTTTAAATGGTAACCACGGGAGGTATAAGGGAATACATCGTCTTAGTGTTGGGCTTTTTTTTTTATCTGGGTTCAACACACAAGTCAGGAAGGAAAATCTTCGATAATCATTGATGTAGTTAGTGTTTCATCAACATTCGCTTCTGTAATTGCTGTTGGTGGAAATTTTATCATGAATCTGCCAAAAACAAAAAAAATATAAGAGGGATGTATTCCACTGACAGTATAATAGATAAAACAATCGCAGGTCAAGTTCTATTTTTGCGTGCCATTAGTGGCTGAGGTGCAATATCTCTTATTTTCAATTGAAAAAAGACGAAATTTATTCATGAATTATGGAATTATCCAAATTTAAGCGGAGATATTCAAGAATTTAACAATCCAAACTTTGATCCAGAGCTAGATGTAGATTATAGTTGTTATATAAAATCAGCATTATAATACTAACTTTAATATTGCGTCGCCACCTCCAATGACAGACTTTTGTTTCATACATATCACTTAATTTAACAAAAAGATTCAATGGAGATGGAACAGAAACAAAAATGGGTTGATTCCAGTTATTATACTTAATCGTCGGCTGCAAAATCCGTTTACGTTATTTTACGTAAAAACTTGTCAGGATGTGAATTGTAGAACAATTTTGGATATAAATGGTCGTATAAGAGATATCAAAAACTGCTATTAGACACCATGTTCCCAATATAACGGCGAGCTCGGTAAGGATACAGGGGGGAAAGGTATTCTTAAATCTTTTGTGGAAATAATAAATGATAGTACGGGAGAACAAATATGGAAAAAACCACTTAAATCCCGAAAGCCTTTATGGGAGACAAATATGAAAACATATTAGAAATGAACAAAAATGCCATCAGTTGGTAAGTGGATGGCTCCAAAACGGCAGACAGAATTTTAATAGAAGTGTACGGTCCAAAAACCAAACATTCCGAAAGCTTGTGCAAAACACCAAGCAGCCTTAGAGTCTTATGCTCCAATGTCATAAAATCTAAGCTGATTTGGAAATGGAAATGAATTAGACCAGAAGAGTAAAGATACACTTCTGTTCAGTGAAAAAGCATACACTTATATTTAGACTATCTAAATCAGAGTTTCTATCATTATCAGTGACAGACAATTCAATAATTTATTGTATACTAGCTGACCCGACAGACTTCGTACTGCCCCAATTGATAAATAAAAAAACCTAAACTTTTGTATAAAATAAACTTGAGATAAACAAAAAGAATCTTTTTCTCATTAAAATAAAAAAAACATCCTTGGTGTGAATAAAGTTTTATTATTATTTTCGATTAATTACACATGATGTTGCTTACTTACAAAACAGAGTTTTCCTGAAATACTCACTATTTATAAGGTTTCAATTTGATGTTGACAGATACAAACAGCTACGATATGGTAATCAATTTAAAGCTTTCTGACAAACTATATTTTTTATTTTCTTTTGTCATGCGTAAATAAACAAAGATGATGCGCGAACACGCGACGTTTAATTGTCCATGTGCGAAACAGGGAAACTCCAAGTTGATTCGGCAAACTTCCAACAAATGGCCTTGCGATTTATTTATAGACATCGCGAAGGCCAGACGTACCGGAAATTGTAAACGTTTAAAATCGAAGGGTAAAGCTGTTGGAATCATCGGTATATGCGGGATCAAGACATCATCTCCTTTGTATTTTCCCTTTCTGATTGTTCGCAATACGACTAGTTTCTTGATCTCTCTCTCTCTTTCTCTCTCTGGGTCAGTGCAGTTAGCATGTGAGGTAGCTCTTCGCACATTTGATTGACTGTCACGAAATAATTCTTCTCTTCGATATCGTAAATTGTAATTAATCAAAGTGAGAAAAGTTCTCGCGCACTTAATAGTAAAGTGTCATTATCACAAAAGATCGCCAAAAAAAGAGAACACAACTTGAAATTTCACTATCACAAAGGATCATCGAAGTAAAGAAAGTACTCGCGCACGTAGTGGTAATCCCTAGATAGAAGTATGAACTCTTTGTCTGAGGTATTTATCGACTTAGAGAATGGATCGACATATTAGTTGTCAAAAATCCAACTTCAAAAATTAATATACTTTCTGAAAGCATTGATTGAACAGACAACCATTGCTGTAGCACCGACTTGTTTTTGGCCTTTTTTATTCACTGGTATTAATTAAAATTGAAAATTATGTTTATTTTAAATCACAAGGAAAATGAGTGTAAGGCTAGCGTTCAAAACAAGTTTTTTATATATCAAGGCAAATATCCAAATATTAATGTAAAGTATTTTTCGATTACAATAGAAATATTAAGTTTTCTAAAATTATATTTGGCTTGAGTGTAAAACAATCTATATATCACCTAATTTACTCAATTGCGTTTTGATTAAAGTTTGTCTTCCTACGTCTCGTAATTTCTTCTCAATTAACCCATTGAATATATGTAGTTGAACGTTCTTCTAAATTATCTTAATGTTTTAAACAAGCTTTTGTAATAGATAAATTAATTGAAATTGTTGATGGTTAATAATTATATTAAAAGATTTTTGCCATATCAATAATTATCGAAACAATTATCAATTTAGTGATTCGAATTATCGCCTTTTTGAACACATCATAAAGAGGTTAAATTTTCTCAGAAGTGCAGGTATTCCGAACAGAGCTCTTAAACAGGTAATAAAAATTTGAAAGAACCGACCAATTAGGAGTAAATCATTTCTAGTAAGTCCGCCTTTATGAAGTTGAAGTAGAGTAAATTCGTTCTTTAATAGCTTCCTGGTATTCACAAAGAATAATAAGTACAAATACTCACTGTACTGAATTCATTTTATGGCTTTTTAATGCCGCGTTTTTTTATCGTCGTATTCAGTAAATCTGCTATCAATTTCAAGGAAAATTCGTTAAATTTCGTTGGTATTATTAGTTTAATCGGTTTCTCTCATTATTTATTGCCCATTCCGAGCGTATATTTCAAATTTGTTGTTACAGTAGGTGACATTTATGATCCAGTTGTAAAATATAGAATGAAAATTGGAAAATGCATTTAATTAATATACTTACCATCTTTCCCGACACAATATATTTTGAATCAGGTTTTGATTTATTAGGTACATTATTTTTGTATTATTTCCATTTAGAGGATTGGCCTTCTTTCATTTTCAAAGTCCAGTATTAAACACGAATTAAAGAGAAAAGACTTCATTCTCAAATTTTGATGATTACCTATAACAATTCTAGAGAAAATTTAGTTGTAGTCACTCATTTTGTTTATCAATGGATTCAACGGTAATGTTTGAACAACCAAGATACTGAATAGGTTGGACTAAATAAGACAAGATAATTGTTTCTTGTTGCGATTGTTGCATATACTGAGAGAACTTTAGACTTAACTTGCAGTATTTGTCATTTTCTTTTCTGAATCATCAATGTATAGCTCAGTCACAGTACTTGATCGTCAACCGTCATAGCGTATCATTGTAGTTATATCCCTTATAGCACCTACTAATAAAAACAATGCTTAATATATAAATTATATTCTAGTAATGCTCAAATTTATCAATACCAAGTCTTCGAGAATGATTTTCCGTAATAAAAAAAATATATTGTTTGCGATAAATCGGTGGAAAAAGATTTAAATATTTTTCGGCAGTGATATTTGGAAATTTTCTGAAAAAGTGAATTGTTTGACGTTTTTTGTTCTTGTATTTAGTACATGCGCCATAATAAATTATAGTTGGAAAAACAGGCATTTGGCAATAATCAAATAAAAAAGGAAAAAATAATTTTTGCCGCAAGAAAATTAATGTCACTATTATTAAAATTTGGGAGTGCTTTGTAATAGATTTGAATCTGATTCTCAACCCGGAGAAATTCAATGATTTTTTAGATTACTGACAATTGGAAATGTCATAGAAAGCGCTCCACGTTTTATAATAGTTACATTAATTTTCTACCAGTAATTTTATTTCGATGCAAAGTATTCATTTTTTCGTTTGTTTATTGCTAGAAGCGAGTTTCTTTTTATAAAGTGTCGTTTGTACTTTATTTTTTAGTAGGACTAACGCTACAAGCGTGTTTTTCAGTATTTTTGAAGTGTTTTTTTGTACTATCATTATTTTCTTCCACATCATTTTTCATTTTATCTTACTGTGATTTTGCATTCTATTTCTAACTTCAAATATAATCGTCCTATTGTGATTCTTCTCATTTGTTCTCTTAGCCCACTTAGTATCACACGTAGATTCAGAATTTTGGATTTCTTCTGTCTTGAATCGGTGTATACGAGGTCTGGTTATCAAATAACGAGGCTGGTTACGAAGAAGGGTTTTATTCAATTATTCAATATAGTCTAACCTTTGAAGGAAATCTGCACAGATCCGTTGACGCCAGAGTTTTTGGTCAGGAGTCAGATTTTTTGGCACCAACTTCGCACAGACTTTTGTGTAATTCCTTGTTTAAAAATTTTTCTAACCGTTTCTTTATCGGCGTTTACTGTTTCCAGAGTTGAAACAGTCACAGGACGACCTGGGCGCTTACTATAATAGTGACGGAATTGTGTTTTGGGACGTACAGAGTCAAAATATCTAGATATCCAACGCACTACTCGTTTTCCACCCCACCCGTCTAGAGTGCCCTCTAGCCGAGCAGTCTCGTTATTTAATAGCTAGACCTCGTAGTTACACTTTTTCGTGAAACTATGAATTAAGATCTTTATCCGGAATCCGGAATGATGAAGCTCCAAGTGAAGATGAACCAGAACTTCTTAAATATGGTGGAGAAAAACTGAATAAACATATTCAACAACTAATAGAGCAGATATGGAAACAAAACAAAATCCGAGACGAGTGGAGCATAAACATAATCACACCAATATTTAATAAAGGCAATAAAGAGTTATGTGAGATTAATCCTACTAAATATCGCTTACCAAATGTTGGCGCAAATTCAATAAACAAGAGATTGATTCAACTCGCAGAAGAAGAACTAGGGGATTATCAAAACTGCTTGAGACCAGGAAGATCAACTATCGACGGAATCCACACTCTAGACTAGATCAATTAATAGAAAAAGCAGGGAAATATAAAAGAGAATTACCTATTCTTTTTATTGACTTCAGAGGTGCTTTCGATACAATAAAAAGAGAGAAAATAACAGAAAAACTGAAAAAAGGAATTATGAAAAAATTATCGAAATATTACTAAATAAGAGCGACATTAGAGTAAGATTCCAAGTCACAACATCAGAAAAGACACACACAAACGCAGGATTACAGAATAAAAACATTATAACTGGCGCAATACATATGTGTGACTATCACAGCAAATGGACAGAGGGAATTGATAAAGGCGATTACGGACTGAAAATAAATGCAGAAAAACAAAATATATGAAAAAAAAGGGAAAACCAGAAGAGAGAGCAAACCAACTGAAAACTAACAAATAAAATTATGAAACGGTATCGACCTTAACTCTCTAGGAATAACGTTGGGACAAACAACCAGAGACCGGATAAAGGAAAGGATACAAAAAGGCTATCAAGCCTATGGAAAAAACAAAAACCTATTAAAAAACAAAAACGTAACCAAACAAAACAAAATAAAAATGTACAATACCCTAATAAGACCAGCAATCACGTATGTATGCGATGAAAAAAATATTAATCAACAAAAGGGAAGAAGAATTATTATGTTGTTTATACATACTAAATTGCTATAAATCATTTAAATAATTAATGTATAAATTTTATTAATTATTAACAGGAATAGATAAATATAATTTTTATAGGTTAGCTTCTGATAAGTTCTAACAAATGTGTTATGTGTTTCTAACATTGTAATAAGCGTGAATAAAAATAAACAAATATTTTTTGTTCACTGGTGTGTGTGTGTATATATGTATTGCTATAACCAGAAATTAGATAACGGAGAGAAAACCTTTTAAATTTCCCAAATAAGTATATAATGTCAAATGAGTTAGTAAACATGTATAAATATGGAATTGCCTAAGTTTCATCATAATATTTGCTGTTTTAATTAACAAAAATAAACGTAAAATTTTGTAAAATACAAAAATTGTATAAACTATGTAGTTGTAAAAACTGCAAAGTGATGAAAAATGTGATTAACAATCTCTTCGATCCCATTTCATAACAGGTTACATAAGGATTTATCTTCAGTTTGTGAAGCTGATAAATGAACAATAAATATATCGTAAGCATTTCAATATTAACTAATTCTGGTAGCGCCACTTGGTTCCAATAGTAATTTATACTCACTTTTCAATTGGATTGCTTGTACCGCTTTGTTTGTGCTCATCGAAGTTGGATGTTGTGTGAAATATCTGAAGATTCTCAAAAAAAGTACAAGAAAAGCAGAGACCTGTTTCCTTGAGTGAATGGAAAAGTTGCTATAAACTGTCATCAATCAAAAAATTCGGTAAATTATCTGTCATAAGGACTTCGTACCTACCAAGGGCAAAGTTCAGACAATTCATAACCTAACCAAATAAGTATAGATTATCACGAAAATAGTTCTCAATTATTCTTACATAAATGTAAGTAAATGAAGTAGTATACTTGAAAATGGGTTGATTACAATCACTTAGCGGCATCTTTCAAGATAGGTTAATTAGAATAGGAAGTGTGGAAGCCACTTATGTCAATTAAGTTCAATATGTGCTGCATTTCACAGTAATGATTAATTTTATACACGTTGCATTCATTCGTGACTCCAACAGTTTTAGTTAATTACATCAATTTGAGACTTTATCTCGTATATCATTTTACATGAGTGGAGAAGTCGAATTTACTCAAAAGTTTCTTTCATTATAAGTTCACAGAAATAGTTTGTATTAATATTAAACAGAAATTATATCCGTAAAATATTTAAAATTTATTACATCTTATAGTACTATATATATTAATAGTTTTTCTTAAGAAATGTATGTACACATTATATGAAGGATGAAATAATTCGTATTTTGTTATGTTTGATAGTTATTTACACTTAAAGAACATTTACGTCAAATTTAAACAAAATTGGTTTTTGTTTAACAAGAATTACTTGATTTCGGCGAACATTTTGTTTATATAATGATCCTTTCTAATGATCCTTTCAGTTGCTGAAGTCATTGATCAGGAAACAATTGATACATGAGGTTTAAAAAATTTGTTCCAGTTCAGAAACGTGAAAAGAGTTTATTATAGCTTCCCTGTAATATCACAACAAAATGAGGTTATACTTATACGTAACTTTCAAGGTTGTTCAAATACTTTTCCAAAAATATCAAATAATTATCATAAAACCTTGGAGGGTATTTTATGTATAGTGTGTTTTGACATAAACTATAGTAAACTTTTAATTAATGTGTTTTTCCCTAGATTTAGTATTTCACTTTCTACTTGTTTAGTTTCCTGTGAGGCTAGTATATCTACATTGTAGATTGTCATTCTTTTTTTAATATTTTTAAGGTTATTTCTTCATAAGTACCATATCGTACAATGCACGTACCTATTTCACAATTTTTTGCTTTTGTACGGGGTGTTTATTTCTATTTTTCCAAACAATTCGTGTATTCTCCACTTGTCCACTTTCATGGCCTCGTCTTTATTGTTCTTATTTGCGAGCTCTTAATCTTGATTTTTGACTTCAATTCTTCTATTTTTCTTCCCATTTCCAGTCAATACTGTCAACAGTCACAACATTTTTCATATCTTTTGCTTTTTTTAAAATACAATACTGAGGAAAAATAATGTGACATACTAAATTCATGTTTCAATGGCGAAGAAATAATTAGTTATAATTTTTTTTTTATTATTGAAATATTTCATTTGATTAGACTGAATTAATTAAGAGAAATTCGTTTACTGTCATCTTGAATCACGATCTATGACTAAATTGATTTGACCCTTAAAATTAACCCAATCAGATGCGCGAGTAATGTAAATTTATTTTAAGTTAGTCAATCAATTCCTTGATAATGAATCAAATTACTTAATTTATAGAGAGTCTTCCATCAATTACCAACTGTGAAGAGTTTCTATTCACAATTTTCAAGTTAGAGAAATGTAATTTGTTCGAATTGTTGTTAATAGTGCATTGCAAGACTTTTACGTTTATGGCAGCTTGGAGGCAAACAAATCCTTTTGTTAGCATTGTTTGAATTTCTGGAACTGTTGGTGATATTCATAATGAACACACTGTTTACACTACTACTACACCAACAATCACAATTACACTGTCTGACGCGCGTATCGATAACCAAGTTATCGTATTCAGACACTGAACAGAAATCTATTAACATGACGACCTGTTTTATATTAAATCTTTTCATCAACTAACCTTCTCCCGCGAAAATTACTTTCAGCAAGAAAAGTATTAAAGTATTAATAATGTAAAATTGTTAAGAAATGTATCTAATAACAAATTTTTGAATACATTTGAAAGCATTGAAATTGCTCAATGTAAGAACAGCTTAAATAGGGATAAAAGGCCAATTCCTTATAACCCACTTTATAGTCGAGTAGTCAACTAATAAATGTGAGGATTCCCGCCAAGGAGGTTTTCCCGCTGAAATTAATTTTCGCGGGAGTAGGTTAACAGGTTTTAGTTCACCTTCAGTCTCTGAAAACGATAACTTGGTTATCGAAACACGCGTCAGACAGTGCAATTGTGATTGTTGGTGTAGTGGTAGTGTGAACAGTGTGTTAGTAATGACAAAATAATTGGAGAATATTGAAAAATGGATATGAGTGACTATTTCCAAAAATTGTTAGTGCAAAATCCAGACGTTGCTACTAGATATAACCAAATATTCTGAAAATAAATAATGTGAGATAATTTTCCCTTGAAGACAATAAGTTAACCTTTCAATGGAGGAATTATTGTGTGACAAATATGGACAAATGAATATATATCATAGTTATTGAAAGTGGTGAATTTTCTGTTAAAAATATATCTGATATTCTACCTCTCCATCCTCCACATAAATAAAAGATGAATGATTGAGTGAATAGATAGTTAATAAATTTACAGTCATTTCACTCCTAATTTCAAAACAGTCGATTATGAATATTTCTATGGAAAGATTCCTTAAATGCAGATGGCATAGTTTTTTAAGAAAATCTCAATCTGGTCAGAAGACGATAATTTTTGATCTAACATACATGATATGTGGAGTATAATGGAAATAAGTGGGAAGTCGAGTAGGTTGAAATACAAAATACAAAATTAGCTTAGCCAATGTAAGTAATTCTAGGTTACTCAGTGACAAAACAGTATTTTGATGATTTTTACATCGTCATTTCCTAAGCTTTCATAAGGCAAGGTCAGTTTGTTAGCTTTTCTTTTAGATCCTGAGTCAACGAATGATAGAGAAATTCCAGTGATATTTTCCATCGTAATATCTGTTTGATAACCTTCACTATTACTTTCTTCTATTAAATTATAATAAATTTTTATTAATACTATCGAATAATTCCATTCAAAAATCTGAAACAAATAACAAAACGATAAAAAACTAACAGAACATTATTATTGTTTGTTTGCAATCCCAGAAGACAGTTTTCATTTTGCTGCCACAAATCTATAGTGTAGTTAGTTTCTTCCTAAATTTTTTCTGTTTATTTTAGATCATATCTTGATGTTGCAACGTATGTATTTTGTTGTATCAAAAATACGTAACACCACTGGATAGGTATTGTTTCAACGGCGTTTAAAAGCAAACGCTATCAGAATTTTTTCAAAAGGCCTTTTTAGCAAAAATGAACACTTCAGCTTTCGTATCATATTTCACTCAGCTTTGCGCGATCAGTTTGTAAAGATATAAAGGTTGTAAGTACCTACATAATTAAGTTGTTATCTAGTTTCGTTAACATATTCTCACTCATAAAACACTCATGATTCCTCTCTCTTTCATTATATTAAAATTGATAAATCAATTTATGCAATGTATTGATCATCTAAGGAGAAACTGAATAATTCAATAGTAATACATAAGTGAGATATGTTGTAGCACTTTCTGCAACATTATGATATCGTTAGAGCAATTAGTCAAAAATGTCGATAAAGGAAATTTAAGGAGCAGCGGGGGTCAAATAATAGCATACATGCACACTACTAATAAAAAAAGAAAAATATATTTAAAAAGTTAAGAAACTTAGAACAGAAGGAGAAGAAATAGTATTAAAAATAAAACAAAAATGATGAGATATATAATTCAAGAAGCGAACAATGAAAATTTGATGAATGCCAATCAAATGTTCAGAAGAAAAATACTGACTAAGATCAATATAAATATTTACAAAACATGATGAACATGAATACAAACAAGGTATCCATTCTGGAATAAAAGTGTGGAGAGAAGACAGCTGCATACAGGATGTAGAAGAAAGAGAATAAGTGTTTAAAACGAGTAGATGAGTACCTTGGTGAAATGATAATGAAGTGATGAAGAGGGAAGATCAAGGACAGAACCACATGGAGAACTGATCCACCCCTCAATAATAAAAAAAGCAAAAAACACGAATAGAAATGCGGCTATTCACAATTTTTTAGAATACATACGCTGGCAAATATAAATTTTATATGCATTACCAATTAGAATCAAATTATTTTAAAAATGTTGTTTTGATAATTGGTCAAATTGTATGAATTATTATTTGATAGAAAACCACCAGTCGAATAAAAATATGACATTGCTGGCGTTTTTACTAAGTCAACAATTGTTTTGAAATTTAAAATACAGGGTGTTCCAAAATTACCTTTACAACTTAAAAAATTAATAACAAGATATTTATATTCTGTCTTTTGTATGTATTACTGCAACTAATAAAGTTTTTTTAGTACACTTCAAAATGCGCACCATTTGTGGCCCTAAGCACTTCCAGTCTGTAACCAATTTCAAGCCAGGTACGCTGTAACATGTCGCCTGTGACTGTACTAAAAGCTTGTGTAATACGGCATTTCAAGTCATAAATGTCATTAACCGGTGGGCCATCCCGTCCAATCCATCGGTTGGAAAAGTTTCGTTGAGGTGTTCCCGAACTACTGTCAACCAGTGTGGTGGTGCCTGTTGGATGGACGCAACTGTTTATGAAGAACCCCGTGGATTGTGGTTGTAGGCATTTGGAGTTGTCTTGAAGCCTGACGAATTGAATTTTTCGAACTGGACTGGAATGTTTGCCGTATTCGCTCCACATTTTCTGGATTTTTGCTCCATTTTTATGCACTACTGATCCGGTGCTCATGAAGCTTGTGTGCCATGCACAGAAGGAGGGTCTAGATAGTGGGTCTCTTTGGAATTTTGTCCTCTATTTCCGTTGAACCTGTGTATCTGACTTCGTCTCTATGAACCATGACACGCATTGAGCTTTCTGTTTGGTGTTCACATCTTCACTTATAACTGTTCAGCGTATTGAAAAAAAAACTTTATTAGTTGCTGTAATACATGCAAAAGACATAGTATAAATATCTTGTTTATATTCGAAGTTATAAATTGTTGTAAAGTTAATTTTGGAACACCTCGTATTATAAGCGAAGTCAGTTATTTTGGAGAAATCGTTCTACATGGTTCATTTAACTGAGATACTTGGGATGTCAAAGGAAGGTCAATCTTGGGACAAGGGACACACCAGGAATACAAGAACTCATCGATAAACTTCATAGATATCAACAATATATGTACCATAAAATAAATCTATCAGTCAGATATCGTATGTTGCAGAAGTTAGGTTAGACGTCAGCAGCACGAATTCTTAAAGTATATAAATTGCATTACATACTCAATGCAGAAATGATTAAATATAATCGTGATAGAGGACCTTCCTGAACAAATTAAAGATTAACTAAACATAAAAAATATTCTAGTATAGTACGTTCGTTTTTCTGAGTGATCCTCATAGCTCTATCGGGAATATAAGTTTTTCTATTAATTGATGTTTGAGGTAAAAGTATTAGAGCATACTTAGTGGTCCTCACATTTTGCTTACTCAACTACATTTGGCGCCTGAACTAACCGAGCATTTTGTAATAATATCTAGAATTGTTTGTTAATTTGATCATCAATTTATGGATTTCTTGATATTAAATACTGCGAAATTGTTAATCTTCTCAATTGTAATCAAAAATACTATTAATTCGATGATATTTTGAAAGCGTAAATAAATTTCAATGTTTAATGGAATAATTCAACAAACATGTTTACGTAAAATGTGATTCTAGAAGTATTTTTAGAATTTACAAGAATCATGTAAAATGTAACAGATATATTAAATCGGATCATAATTATATATATATATATATATATATATATATATATATATATATATATATATATATATATATATATATATATATATATATATATATCATAATTATATCATAATTATATACATACTATAGCCAACATTAGACATTAGAACTAGATTATTCTTGGTAAGCCAAAAAAGCAAGCTACATAATTTGTAGCACAATCATGTAAAAGATGAGCTGCAATAAAAATTTCTTCATGATATCTGAAGGCGAAACTACCAAAAAATATGCTTTATATAATAATTGCACATTGAACAATTAACAGAGTTAACGATGTCAATTCCCATCAATATATGGTTTGGTATCATCGTCGATCATTTATTGAGATCAACATCCTATCTAGCAGTCTCAACGGGATATACATATCTTCAAATTCTATTAAATTGAATTTCAGTTCTTTTGGGTCTGTGAATAATTCTTTTCTTATTCCCTTAATCCTTATGGTTTCCTAACCTTATGGGTGGGAAACATGGAGCTTCTTTTTTCTTTTTTTTCCAAAATTCTCTACATTTCTTTCTATCCTTTTTTGTGGTAATAACTCGATTCTCAGTAACTTTGCTGATTTCGATATTATTTTGGCTTCGTATATTCTTATTATTCTTTCATCGTAGTTTTTTCATGTTTTATTTAATATTTGTAGGTGTTGTCTAATGGGGTCTTGTTGTTCTCAATTTTTCAAAGGAATCTCGTTTTTTCTTCTATGTTTGTTGTCTTTCTTTTTTTTTATCGCGTTAAATAATTTTCGAATTTTTCTAATTTGTTTATTTTTTATTTTGATATCGAGAGCTAAGTTTCTACGATTATCACAATTGTCTTGGTTTTATCTATATTACGTAGTTTTAGCCTAACATAAAAGAAATAAAATAATACGATAGAAAAACTACTATTATTTTTCAATACATTTTCACACAATTTTCACAACGTCTTACTAAATCTACAGTAACCTTGGAAACTGAAGCAGTGTGGACTGTAGCATTGTAATGAAGCAAGCGCACAACTCGCTGATTTTGCTGCGCTTTTTTTCCATTTTTTTCCAGTAAGTCAGATTAGTATGCATCTTTCACGATTGTATTTGAGTCCTTAAAGTTAATCAAAAAGATACCTCGCAGTCGCAAATTATTGTATCATGGAATCTCTTTGGATATTGAATCATAGTAAAGACCATAGTTTCATCACTCGTTATAATAGACCGAATTACACTTTCTTGGCCCTCGTGGCTCTAAAAATCCCTCACAACATTTTACTCGACACTGCTTTGGTACTACACTGAGAATTCCAGGCAGTCATCTTGCACTAATTTTTATCATATTGAATCGCTAATATAGGATCTTCAAAAAATTGGTTGTGGAAATTCAGGTATGTGCTGCAATTACTTTTGTTTTTAGAGCACCGGTCCCTTAGAACAATTTAATGTTTCCTGATTTAATGTCACAGGACCTCCCGGTCATTTTCTAATGATTCTCGTTCCTAGGAATACACAATAGACCAATTTTTGATTGTTGACAATGATGGACATAAGTCACCGTAAACGGTCTCTATGTTTTTGATGTGTGTTGGTGTTAATCCTTCATTAGTAAAAAAATTTACGTCGCTAAATTCAATTTGAGACATTTTTCAAATCAACTTGAAGGAATAGTCATTCGAGCTCTACTATAATAAAATGGATCGAAGAAGCAAGTTTAAACTTTGTGTAAAGACTGTTGAAATTTGTCACTGGTGCGTGCGTAAAGATTGTTGCAACCGCACTCCTATATGAGACAAAGAACTCATGAACCGCACTTTTTTTCCAAGTATCGAATTCCACCAGGAGTGTTGATGGATATGTGGGATTATTATGATATCGTCATACCATTCAGCCGTCTACATTCTTTGGCCTAAGAATTCTCTCTGTATAGGTAGCAATCAGTTGCCAACATTCTACCTTCTGCGGCTTCACCTGGATGATATTATCAGGATTTATGCTGTCTCCTCTCTTAAACCCCTCCAGTGGTTACACGCGAAGAACGTGTGCTCAGCATCATCTGATTCGTTTCCACGTACACTCAGGTGTTTGTACTTTCTTCATTTCTCTTCTCTCAAGATACCGTCGGAAGTAGCAATATCCCGTCAAAAGCTAGGTAATCCTTTCGTTCCACAGTCTAAGGTCTTTTATTAGTTGTCACGTCCATTTGTTGCCATATTGTTCTAGTGCGTTTGATTGTTGCCGTATCCTGTCTTGCAGCTCAGATATAGAGCTGCTTCTATATATATATATATATATAGAATATATATATATATATATATATATATATATATATATATATATATATATATATATATATATATATATATATATATATAGGGCCAGGAGGTCCACGGGAATTATACCCGCCACCACTCAACTTGTGCAGAGACAGTCCGGTAGGAGCAGGTGATTCTCAATACACCTCGTCTCTGTACAATTGTCATCGCTTTGAAGTATTTCTTTATTATCATAGCGTCTGACCAGACCTCCGCCCCATTCAGAAGAATTGAATTTAGCAGCTCGCTCAAAAATGCTGTCCTCTCGGCTGCTTTACGAGCGTCTTTCGTATGTGGGGCCAGAAAGACATCTTTGAATCTAAGATCACTTCCAAATATTTTATTTCGCATCTTATCTGTATCCATTTCCTTCTGAGAAACATCAGCTCATAGCAAGTTAAAGTACGTGATCTGTCATCAATCCCCCTACTTGTTATATTGTCTGGTTCAGTTTAAGCTGCGCTAATTCTGCATATTGTTCGTTGATCTCAACTATGACATCATCGGCGTAACCAAGCACCCCAAAAGGCAATTCCAGTCCAAGCAGACTATCATATAAACTATTCCAGAGGTCCGGTTCCATTATAGATCCTTGAGCCACCCCTGCAGTAATTTGTCTAGTTACCTGTTCGTCTGTCGTCTCGTAAATTATTCGCCTGCTTCTCAGATAATCCTTCATCACGTCAAGTAGTCTGGGATCCAGTTCCAAAAAGTTGTCTACCACCTTTTGGATTGCTCTCGTTGTTGATCGGCCATTTCTAAAGCCGAATTGCATGTCTTCCCTTGTATCTTCGGGTCACCTTTGACATTAGGAAAAAGTACTAGTCTCTCTACCTTCCAACGGTCGCTGAAGGATCTGTTGTTGAAAACGTATTGTATAGGTCGAGGAGTATGTCTGACCATTAGTCGAAGAATTTCGACCGGTATGCCGTCTGAGTCAGGGGCCTTAACAGTTAGGATCGATTCCAGTTCGCCAGTAACTATCATGTTCTCCATGGGTCCATGTTCACCTCTTCACGAAGCTCTTTCCAACATCGTGTTTTGCTGTATCGTATAGCGTTAATAAGTGTTTTTTGAGCTGTTCTGTAGTTAGCTTGGAGATTTTCCCTTTCGTGTGCTCCTCTTGCTCTCGGGGCTTGTTGTCGGTTTGCCACACAAGCCATACGCAGCTCTTGACTTTGAGTTATCACACAGCCGCTCTATTAATCAAGCCGTTTCATCTGCTAGCTTTACTGTCTTCCGCCGGCTAGTCAGCTCATCCGGGATATTGGCCATTGAAGCTGGTGCAGTCATTAGTTCATCAGAGAATATCTGAATTAAGTGTTGGATTGAGGGTTTCTTAATACTCTGCGAATATTATCATATCAACAGCATAGCATATTTCCGCTCCATTTTTAGTACCCTACTTACTGATTTTCGAACGGTTTCTTTTATGGTTATATCTAATATTCTACTAACGAACTTGATATGTAACCTTTTACTCGTGGAAGTTCCTCCATCGTACCTCATGAGGATGTAATGTCATTCTTAACAGAATTTTTCCATTTTTTCCACTCTCCTTAACAATATCTCTCCATCAATTGTTGTCCTCTAGACTTTTTCTCTAATCATGTGCAAGAGCGTAGAGGATATTTGTACGAATGATTAATTTCAACATTTCCTATAAATTTTTTTTTTAATTTTAAATGTTCGAATGTATCTGTAATCAATATATGGAAATTAAACAACCACCAATTCATCGTTCAATCTAGATTTGATTCGTTATACATGTATAAATTCATTAATTTTCATACCTCAGAATTGTGAAAATTCAATTGAGCTAATATTTCGTATTAAAAACAGTATGTACATTTTATTTGAAAATTCAGTTAAAAGTGGAAACATGTGAAAAATCTCTGTTACTTTCATAATACATCAACTATTCAAAATTTTCCAATTAAAATGCTTCAAATATTTCGCCATATTCATAGAGACTTTATTAATTCTCGAGATAATAGCTGTTTACATATTGCTCTACTATTTTGGATATATATTAGAAAGAGCTTTTATTGATAATACTCAAATTATACTCATGATACAATATTTACAGTAGGCAAAATTAAATGTAGAAATGGAGGTCTAATTATACTTTTCTAAATTCGGATGAAATTCAAATACATACAAAACAGTTTATATATCAGCTTGAGAGTCGTAGCTGTAGGATGATATCTAGATATAATGTCTAGGCTTCGCAGTACTTGTGTCGATTTATTTGGGAAGAGTATCTGGCTTTTTGAATTATCAAACCATAAAAAATGGTTTTGTATGGTGCTGTTCTCTTCGGACAGATTACGGGGGTCGCAAACACTTGATCTGCTTTTTTAAATGTTCTTGGATGGTTGACCGAGGCTGGTTGAGAATTTGAGTTCCTCAATAATCTGACATGGATTCGTTTTCTATTCTGCCGTAAGTATGTCATTGTCTAAGGTTTTTAATCATCTTGATCTTGAAAGAACTATTTTTGGAATTGACGAACGTCTAATTGACAATAGCAATAATCTTAAAATATCTTTTACACAACTTTGAAGGATACAATGAATTGATAAATTATAATCAAATATCGATATACGCAGAAATGAAATTATTTTCCGGTCCCTCTAATAATTAATAAATATTTTATATAAAATTAATTTCCCAAAAATTTGGTTTACTGACGTAATTTTATAACTTTATTGACTCAATTCAAATAGTACTGTTTGTGCAGCATCTCTTTTTGTTTCCTGGAGATTCTCTTAATTTCATATTGTTTAGATTCGACTGGGAGATGTGAATCGTCATTTCAAGTATACCAAGCTGTAATTTCTCTTAATATTCTGATTTCTAACGTTAGTAGATGTATGTGAAAACACTTATATGTTTCTTAAATTCAATACACAATTTAAAAAATAACCACTTTTAAAATTGAAAATTTTATCTATTTTATACATTTAAAAAATTGTTTATATGAGTGAAAAATTAATGTAGATTTCGTTCAAAATCTACTTATTCTATATACTCTAAAATTAAACATTTTCAACCACACAGGACACGTTTTTTATTCAAATTGGAGAGCTCTCATGAATTTCATTAGTTTGCTATGAAATTTCAATTTACCTCAAGCAACTCAGTAATCGTAATGTGCTTGTGGAAAATTTTATATGTTATACTTATTTCACATTTTCTATAAATACGAATAACCAGACACGTGTTGGATTTTCTGTTACTTTTAAACAAAATATGTGTGAAACCGAGAAACCTAAAATCTATCATCTGTTGGATGATTTATCTTACCATCGTAATGATACGGTCCACTGGAATTCAGTTGCCTAAAAAATTACGGTGATAAAGAACGGGACAGAGTCTCATTTTTCATTTGATTAGGCTTATTGGTTTTAAAAAAATAAATATTTATTGACAGATCGATCTCGATAGTAAATTTTTTTGATTTTTAGAAAAATTAATGACTTACTTAGACAATTCTAAGCTACCAAAATAGCTGAAATTTTAGTGGGAATCTCTCAACACATGCTTTAATGTATTTCCCAACTTTATTGATAAATGATTCAGGTTGAGGTCAGAATCTTTTTTGACAACTCTCAAAAATTCCTTTAGGACAATTGTATTTTCAATTTTTTTTTGGTATTTGGGTATTCGCCAGCAGTGATTATACTACTGAGTTGTTTGAGACGGAATAATCTATAATATTATTTTTCTACGCTTCATTTGCATTTATAAAGAATGTAATTTTTGAATCGGTCAAAAAGCGTGAAAACAATACCGTAGCGGTTCATTTTTTTACGCTTTTGCGTTAAAAAAAGTGCCTTAACTTGCTTTGTTTAACGCAATTATAAAATTGTTTATCGAAATAATGGGCTGCGAACGCTTTTTTTCTCATGTCAATTCGTTTCTCCGATAAACTGTCACACTTTTGTTTCTTGATATTCGTTCAAGAAAATCCGTTTTGTGTCTAATTAAAAGAAGTATAGTATTATTATTAGTGATGGAGAGTAATACTGAAGAAAGTTTAAACTGCACACCAGAAGATGTTGTTGAATTGGCAACAGCAGCGACTATGAATTATCTCCCTGAGAAATCCAGGAAAAAGTAATTAAAGGAATATACTAGTAATTCGTCTATGGAGAGGCGTACTAAAAAAGGCATAAACAGCTTCACAGAAAGAGTTTTACTAGCTTACTTTGAAACTGAATCCAAAAGTCTTCAACACTTTGGTCGACTTATTCGCACCCTAATGATAAATAACTACGTAGACATTAGTAAATATTCGAAACTCATTGCTTATTTGAAAAATAAATCGATTGTCTATAGACCTAAAAAAATCTAAAACATTTGCCCGTGAAGAAATTAATCAGTTTCTGTTGCAAGCTTCAGAGGACCATTACCTCATGCATAAAAATTATATAAAATGATCTGTAATGATATTAATAATACTAAAAATGTTTTAATTATCACAGTATCTGATATAAAAACTCATGTTCAACGGATTTACTGTTATTGGTGGAATATTTGACAATAGATTAAACTTGGTAAACATTTATAAAAAATATAAAAACCAACGACCGACAAACGTCAAACAGATCATTTATTTTTGCAGTATAGAAATTGAAAATGCCAATCACAAGTTGTAGATATCAATACCTTTTAAAAAATTCCCTTGCTTATCGCAACATATTTGAATTTACCTAATCCAAAAAACTACACTGGGCATACATTTCGACGCTCTTCGGCGTCTCTATTAGTGGATTTCGTTGAGGATATAATTTCAACTAAAGAAACACGGTGGGTGGAAATCCAACACAGTTGCGGAGGGTTACTTAGACGACTCCATAAAAAAAATTGATTCCTCAGAGATAATTTTAATGGGAACAACTTGTTCGACTCAAAGCAACATCGTAGATGTTCACGATCCCACCAACAATCCAATAACTACCAATACAATGAGTAAATTAACTTTTTCTCACTCTTTGGAATAGTCAAATCGTCCTTCTCGTGAAAAAAGTATTACTTTACTCACTTGTTGCATAAATAACTATGATGATAATCCGTAACAGAGAAATACCAAATTTCGCGATTTTCCTAATTAAATAACTCCTTTTTCATTATTATTCATTTTTGCTTTAATTTTTTTAATTTTTCGGCGCCTTATTATCTAGTCCTCAATAACAGTTTTCTAAACTACATCTCTTATTAGATTCAGTTAACAAAATAGTCATTATAAAGCGAATATTATTGAGTTAAATATTATTAAACATAATTTGCTGAAGAAATTGGTGTATTACCCAATATTTTTAATTTGAATTTTTTGTATATTAGTGAAAAATTAGTAAATATCACGATTGTGTGAGAGACATACAACTCTTGTAGTACTACACGATACATGAGAACATGAACACTGATTATTTCTTTCGATATTCGGATTTGGCGTTATTATTTCTATTTTTAAGAGAGTGATTCACATAGCATTGCGCTTTTGTAGATTACTAGCCAGGTAAACAGTTTACTTTCAGTGTCTGAAGACGTTAACTTCATTATTGAAACGCGCGTCAGACAGTGTAATTGTGAGAATTGGTGCAGTTGTAGTACAGTGTTTCAGTAAGAATTATGTTGCTGACATTTTCATCAATTTCTACACATATCGGTATCGGATTGTCATTTGACAGCTCACTGTGTACTTCAGAGTTGTGTCAAAGACACTTTGAGGTTATTGTGACTTGCTCATTATTAAATAATCAAATTTTAGACTTTTTCACAGTTTGGGTTGAAATATCGCCAGAGCATATCCGGTATTGTATTTTTATTAAGCTTCGCAAGGGTAGTAACGAAACAAACTATTAATAGGCATCTTTATTGTAATCAATTCTATCGATTAATAGAACTTTTCCGGCGATTACTAATAGGAAAGAAATAAGCTTACTGACAAAAAATTTGGAAATTGGGATGATATCCAAAATAGTATCTCGAGATACTTTACTCAAAAACAATTTGATTTTTAACAGTCGGGCATTGAAAATTCACAATCCAGATGACAAAATTTTGTTGATAACGAGGGCAATTATGTTATTGATTAAAAATAAGATATGTAAAAGAAAATTGATTCTTTCACCTTAATTTGGGAAAGGCAACATGCCTTTCTGGTCCTTCTTGGTATTTTATTCAAAAAGTTAGTGAGAATTGAAAAATTCGTTAAATTTTTTGATTAACTCGATATTGGGAATTCTTTAATGTCTGCAAATATTCCATGTGCACAAATCTACAACACAAAAAAGGTCCGACACGCAGGTCGATAAAGAAGATGATTACGTTATTGAATAAAAATAAAAGCTTGTTAAAAATGTATTCGTTTAAATTTAATTTAAGAAAGCACCACTCTTCGGCTCGCCACGCTAATTTTTTAGACTAGAATACGATTTAGACTAGTATAGGAGCATTCATTGCAAAAAGTATTATATTGCAGTAGAAAAATCTACATATATTTAAACAGACATACATTGTTCTAGAAATAAATCCAAATCGGAAAAACTTTTCTTGGTTATCGTAAAATGAACGTAGATGTAGACATGTTGAAAATATTGAAACGTCAGGATTCAAAGTTTAACATTGCTTCTGAATTACATGAGCTATCCATTTGTTAGAATTGAAATATGGCCTGAAAATCGAAAATCAGCACCGGAAACATCAAATCCTCTCTGACAACTCACTGTACATGTAACGTGACGTCTATTGTAAAATTATTCAGATTTTTCATTAGAATCGTTTTAACAATGAAATCATCTTAAAATGATTCATTGATATTGGAAAATTTATTTAAGTTCAAGACCACAAAAAATTGTTCAATTCAAGTTATGTAACATCTTATCTTGTTGTTATCTTGTTTTTAATGAAACAAACAAGACATATATAAAATAGGCTATAACAAAAATAGTCAATGTCTTTATTTGGTAGTAAAATAGAACGTCAATTACACTAGTTTATTGTGACTTAAACCTTTCACTGCGTATTGATCAAGAGCCGTGGTTGTTGCAGTGCGCGTTTTACCTGGCGTTTGCGAGTATACCCGTCTGGAGCAGTATAGCGAAATGTATTTTATGAAGAAAAAATGCCTTTTGATTTTTGGTAACAGACTTTACATGTGACATGGCTAGACGTTAACATATAACCTGGTAAGATATAGGTTAGGATAACCTAACAATGACCTTATGAGGATGTAAGTAGATAAGTAATAAGGTCCTGATCATGTTTACCTTATATGGTCTTTATCAGAATTACCTTATATGGTTCTTATCAGGATTACCTTATAAAATCCTTATCAGGATTACCTTAAATGATTCTGATCAGGATTACTTTCCATAATCCCCATTAGGATTGTCCTAGACCGCTCTAATCGCGATTACCTAACATATTTTTGATTAGATTTTCCTTCTGGTATGTGTGGATGCATGTTATAAGTCCGGAAAGTGATTTAGTACGGTACGAGATAGATGTTTATGGACGAGGCGACGAAGAAGCCAGGTCAAGAATATCTAATCGAGTACCGTAATAATAACTTCCCGGACGTATATTGTAATTCATGTTTTTTTCATACAGTTTTTGGTTTTAAATGAAAAACAAAATTATATTAAAATATAAAATGTCATATTTGACAATTTTACTGAAAAATAGCTCCTTTGATTATTCTCTTATTATTTAAAAAAATAAAAACTAACAGAAGTCTCTACGGCAACATTGTGAACAAAGGCAGACATATTGAAGTTTTGAAAATACAAAAAATATTTCCCGAATGAATTGCTGATAATTCAAATAAAATTGTTGAGAAAAGTGCGGAAGCAGTAGGACAAATTATTCCAATTAAGTCTTCGAAAAGTTTTGCGACTGGCGTAAGAAATACGAGGTAAAGTGCTGATGAAAATGATACCGTAAAGTGCTATTTTCTGGACTCAAAGTAGTACTGTAAAGTCGACTTTAAAAAAAATTATTTATAACAACACTCTATTGATCATAGAAAACTATATCTACAATAAATTTTTGTGTGAAAAATTCATATTACAAGAAACAAATAATAAAATCAATAAACTTCATTTTGATAACATTTTTATATGGAAAAAATCATGGTTTTCTATTATGTCATAAAAAAACTTACACAATACATTTCTAACAAAACACTTTCACTTTCAAATTAATAGAAACATTATTAGCAGCGACATTTGACAGTAGTTATGTCATACAACTGGATGAAAACCAATAAGAGAGAACGTTTGTCAGATCCGAACACTTCCAATATACACTGATGAAATAATAGAAGCGGTATATTATTTATTATGATGTTAACCATATTCAGACATGCTTATTTACGTAATGATTTAGATTGGGTTCAGATTGATATAAACTTCTCGGAATGTACGATCAGAGTGTAGAACGAGTGATGTTATTCAAATATCTAGAAACAAACTTCACAAGTAATAGAAATCTTAAGAATGAAGTGAAAGCTCAAACAACAAAGGCGTCATTAATATCAGTGTAAGCGAGAGATGTAATTTGGCGGAATAAATATATGACTTCCAGGAGCAAAGTCAGAATATACAAGACCTGTGTGAGACCAGTAATGACATACGCGTTAGAGACCAGAGCAGAGAATAACTGAGATCAATAACGGGACCACAAGAGAAATGATGATATAAGGGAGATAGGTAACATCCAGGATGTAGTGAAATGGGCGAGAAATCGGCGAAGGGAATGGAGAGACAACGAGCTTAGAATGTCAGATGACCGGTTGGCAAAGATTGCAAAGTAAGAAAAACCGAATACATCCCGACCAACTACAAGATGGTATGAAAGCTGTTCTTCATCATCCCAGTTGCATTTAGGCAACCTTTGCTGCAAACACAAAATACTGATGTACGATGGAGAAGAAGAAGAAACTTCTCTCTATATTATTCACAGACTGCCTTTACTGGAGTAGTTTACACTTTAGTTTGATAACCATTTAAACAGCCAAATGAATAAAGAATTTCTAAAAGTGAATTCCAATTAGATAGTTTAAAATGAGTGATTTCATAATATTATTATGAAGAATTGACTCATTCAGATTTTTTGAAAAAATATTTTTTCAGTAAGATACCTGAGATTTTCCTTATATGGACATGATCAAGATGACTTGATGAGAAATTATTTATTTTCACTAGGGTCAATCTAATTAGATCCTAGTGTAGACCACGTCATGATAATCTGATAAGAAATATTCCACTTCTCAATAATGTGACCCTAAGAGGTTCCATATATGGATATGATCAAGTTGTCAAAAATAGGTTCATCCTCTTGTTCTTCTAGTGTTGACTTCGTCAGGTTTGCCCTAATTACTTTGTTTTAACCCAATAAGGTTATTATGATGTTTCAAGGAAATGAGGAAAAAATGTTAGCTGGGAAGATTTTCGCAGGACCGATAGGTAAACTCACCACTTGATAAAATGGTAGTAACTTGACATTTTTGCGAGTCGTTTCTATTTTTCTGGGCATATAAGATAAGTCCATTCTCTACATAGAGCTCAAGTAAAGTTAAGGAAATACTTCCCGTTTTTCCAATGTCATATATCTGTTTGTAAACTCTTCGATATCAATTTGTAGTATATTAGAAAATCCAAAATATATCCTGTCTCGCAGTCACACAATAAAAAACTTGTCGGTTCGTCAGTCGAATCTGCCATAATCGATGCTTCAGTTGATTCAGGTTCCATTACATCCAAATTTTGTTGGCTTATATCCAAAATATAGCAATATCTGCAACAATTTCATATGGATTTTGCAAATTTTCAGTGTCTAATAGTTTGTTATGTGAAGAAAGCGGCATATATTCTTGGTCAACGTCATCGATCTAGCTAGAATTTCTTACAACTCTTAGATTACATTTTCGTTAACATGATATAATTCTTAAAAACATCGCAAAATGCAATAAAAACACTTAAACGATCTGGAACGTACTCCTTTGGTGAAAGGTCTTATTTACCTGATTTACTGTATAGCAGCGTTGCCACCGCAGCAACTTTTCACTCCTTTTGGCAAGTGCGAATAACATAAAATTTGCAAACAATAAAGTTTTTTCTATCATTCATCATTTTTTAGGAAAAAAAAACTTCACTGAAACTGTAAGTCGATTTTATTTTAGGTCTTTTCTGATTAATAATTAGTTTCTAAAACAGAGGAGACTTAAAATCAAGACGATTTATCAAAAAAAAACATGTAAAAAGTTATAAGAACAGAAGAATTCAATATTTATTGTAATATTTAAAATTAGTAGTAGGTACATCAGAATGTAACTAACGATGTCTTTCACGATTTCTGGTTTTTAGGATATTGCTTAATAAAACTCATCAAACATACTAGCACACCATTTGCCTTTATGTCGTTTTATACAGGGTGTTCAAAAAAGTGATCTCGTATTTAGTATAGATAGAAAACTGAAAAATAATTGAGGTTTGCTCAGTAAAAAATTTTACGGTGTCATAATTGGTTAAGTAAACATTTTCCGAATCTATGGATTGGTAGAGGGTCCTCGTGGGTCATGCTATTTTAATTCCTTGGAATACACAGTTTGATCGGATCTTGAAGAAAAAGTTTATACTACAGGAAAATTCATCTCAAGAATTTAAAATCGTCACTTTAATAACCTAATATCTGACTCACAACCGTTCAGAAGATTAATGGATTCCTTATAAAAAAGAATAGACTACTCTAATTGAATCCTATAAGCCTTTTTTTAAATTTTCATCTTTTGATTTTTTGTTTAATTCATACATTTATCAAAACATACCAGCATCGGTTATTACTTAATAATTTTCAAATTAAAATATTCCGCAAGCGGTATACAGTATCGAGTTTTATCAATTGTACCTTTTTGGTGGGAAATTAAATGATGTTTAAGCTCACTTTTACTTGATAAATCTAAAACTGAAGAAGTTATGTCCAATACTACTTAGTACGAACCGTGTATTTAGCGCTCTATGAATAGAAAGACATAGAAACAAATTCATTGGATGTATCAACTTATAAAACATATTCGTATAAAATTTCAATACAATCTTGCCAGTAGTTGCAGCAAACTCGTAAAAAATGTGTACGTTATGAAAATTTTTTACTGAGCAAACACCAAGTATATTTCAGTTTTCTATCTTTCCTAGAAACGGGATCACATTTTTTTGTTACACCCTGTATACCAGAAATGATTGAAAGGAAATTTTCCCCGTGTTTATCACTGCTAAATTTTTCGGGAAGAAATTCAGATGCGAATCCAAAAAATGGATTTTGAGAGATTTGTTTTAGTGGGTCTCTGCTATTTGAAGGAGAAAAAAATACGGTATAAAAAAGCATAATGGACTATAATATTTTCATATTTCAATTTCATATAGATTTATTGAACTTTTCAAAAATGATTGCATATTGAAAAATTAATAAAAAATGTTTTTTTTTGTCCACAACTTGATTTGATCGTAAAGAAATGAAATTATTTAGTCTTTATAGGAGAACTGGTGCGAATTCTAATTTAAATGTTTCTTTGTTAACAACAACATTTTTTAAAGAAGGAATATAGAATTCAAATTATAAGCATTCACTTTTTGTTTGATTACATCCAATAAATAAAAATACATAAATTATGACGCATCAGATTCGTATATAAAAGTTTTCTGCAATGTAATTATATAGAACTCTACTAACTATTCATCTAAAAAGCAAGACTTTTCGAAATTGGATCAAGATCAATTAAAATTGACGTCATGGGTGCTAAAATAGAACATTCATTTTTTTGTACATTACGAGATCAACACAATTTTCCACAAATACACTGATTCAAATTATAACTCCCTATAATTTGGAGCAACTCAGGAATGACAACATTTAAATAAGATACATTGAAGTATCCCTAATATGTTAGGATATGTACCCCATTTTAATCTGAATCGTGTCCAATATTAGCATTAAGTTGTTTTTACCAAAGTCATATTCAGCCATAGTAGCCATGGTATAAATGGTAGAATAACAAAAGTTGAACGTATCTAATAACATCACCTTCACATTGATCTCCATGCTCTTGTCATAGGTACTCAATCATATTTAAAATAGCCCTTTGACATTGGACTTTTAAATCTTCATATCCAAACTCTCAATTGTCTCTCGTATTAACACTTTTTACATTATTCGACACCGTATCGCATACCTCAAATGGAATAAAATAGTGATAATAGAAACGAAACACCAGAATTGAATATAAAAATCGCAAACTAAACCAATATCGAAAAACTCATTAAAATAATTATAATATACAATGAAAACAATAGGCGAACCGCCACTGTAAATTTTTCAAATGCAGAGAAGAGTGCAGCTTTTTTAAATAATTAACCAGTTTTTGTGATCTGAACTTTTCCAGGCGCACGGTTCTTTGGCGACACTATAAAATATATCCTTTTCTTTCTAAGTAGTTCATAAAGTAGATTTTTGCAATTGTCAGCTTTCACATTTTCATATGCTTGTTCGTAATTTAATTTTGGTAAGCTTATTGTCTTACGTTTCATCGTGCATGAATTCTGTTTTTGGTAAACCCATGCCTTTTCACTATCAATTTATTTATTAAATTATGTAAAGGTAGAAGTGATATTTTTTCGCATCAACCAGAGTTTTATTGATAGTTTTTTCTCTAGGAGTTAGTGCTTGACGTACTAACCATATTTTTTACATAGTGAAGATCTCGCGCACGGCTTTCCCATTCACTGCGAAAGAAAAAATATTAGTCCGGTCAAATTAGACCAAAAAATAAGAGTGAAGCTATAGAAATTTCCACAAAGCTGAAAATCAGTCAAATTGTTTAAAATATAATTAAAAATAAAATTTGAATATTGAAACTTAAAATACTAGAAGTAAAAAACAAATTTAATTGGCTTGTCTTCCTTCAAATGTGGCTAAGTGCTAAATGTGATTGCAAAAAAAAACGGACTGTTTTGTTCTGTGGCGTGTTAACCGTGTTAAGGCAGGTCGTACTCTAATATTGAATCACAAATAGTGGAGGATCCGTTTGATTCCAACGAGACCACTTGCGATACATCACTATTGACGCATTTTATATGCACTTAGAATGAAGATGAAGAAGAACAAGAACAAGAAGCTACGACTGGGACGATTGAATCATTATATCAGAAACAATGACTCGTAGGAAAGAAGTATTAACACGTTTTTTATAGATAATTTTATAATTTACAATTTTTGTCCAAAGTATTTTTATGATAAAACTTACCGTTTTGCTGAAAATCGAGAAAAACTAATTTTTTGACCTTTGACCTTGAACAAAATTTCTTCCGTAGACGGGAATGATGGGAATCTTCCAAATTTTATTTTTAATTATATGTCAAACAATTTTACTGATATTAAGCTAGGTGGGAATTTACGTAACTTTGAATGTCTAAATTGACCGGACTAATATTTTGTCTACTCCGATTGCTATTCAAGAAAAAAGGCTTCGACAATCAAGTCTCCCTATACTCTAAAAGAGTGAACATAATTTCGTATGTTAAATTCATATGTAAAGCATGTTCTATAGATATAGATGGATAGTTATAAATATGTCCCCATATGGTCCATCTCTGTTCATTGAAACAAACATACTCTAAAAGAGTGAACATGCTTTCGAATGCTACCTTCATATATACTGCATGTTCTATAGATGGATAGTTTAAACAGGTCCTTGTTCTAAAAAGGTATAGCTAAGGTCACTTTCTGTTTTCTGTATAATGTAATTTTCTTAGAGAATATCCCATGCTTTGAATCTAGATGCTTAAAGTTCTGATTGCAATTTTAAAAGATTTATATCTCGAATTACGTTATTACTTCTAAACATCCCGGTTTTTGGTCAGTCGTTTAAAACATTCTGATATATATTTTCACTTCTGCACATTCCAAACCCCACGAATTGCGACCGTGTAACTATAAAAGAACGTTGAAATGATTTGTGTTTCGGTCATAAACAGAATTTTCTACCGTAAAACAAATATATATCAATGACAATGTCCATTGCACGTTTCGCTTACGAGCCCTACCAGTTTGTTTGATTTGTAATAAACGCATCAAGTGATGTATATGCATGTCCCTTTTACCCATCTAGAATATGTATAATGTCTGGTATAGTCACATTTGATAAACATATACAATGTAATTTATAACATAATTAGAATATAGTAGTTAAGTGCACTGAATTGAACAATTAGAATCAGTAGGTTAAAAATTTTTAAATTTACTTTTATCACAGATTTCCCAAGACAAAAAAATATACCGAAACCAGGCTTTATAGCTTTATGCCTACTGGAATATATATATAGTTTCGTATTCTCCTATATTAAATTTGCTACTCTATCTATTCGCAATACAAGAACTATACAGAGTTATTATTTTAAAAAATGAAACATACTACGTTCTTTCAAAAACATGTAAAACTCGTCATTATCAAGAAATAAAATTGACTTGATTTATGATAAAAATATATACATATGTGAAAGAATTAAAACTTATGCCGAATACACACGGATAAACTCTTAAGAAACTCATATCTGACCCAAATCACTAACCAGTTTGCAGTGAGTAACAACCATTATTTCAACGGGGAACTACACACACGTGCCAATTAGTGGGCAACGCGTTGGCAACCGGTTGATTCGCTGGCAACTTGAATAATTCTCATGTGAAAAGTTTCAATGGACGAAGGCTATTTTGTTTTCAATCTGATCCCGACGAGTTTTTCTCTTCAATAGGTTAGTAATGCGTTCTAATAAAATTACTGTCTCCATTTATTTATAAATTTTTTGTTTCTTGGAACTATATTATTTGTTATTTTTTTATCTAAAATGTAAGCACAAGAGATCAAACCATTTTACACTCGAGTAATTCAAGTGATAATGTCGTGCGCAGATATCTGTAGATATTGAATTTGAATTTCTGTAAGATTTAGTGTTCGGGAAAGACGTGCCTTAGTAGAAGATTCCACATTCTTGCACTCGTCCACAGGAAGGAGTCTTGATAAATTAAAGTTCTTGGTGTCTGCAAGCGAACTTAGTGTTCATGAGCCACGTCTGTCTAACGAGTAGGTCTTGCAAATACTGCTCTAGGTGGGATTATCTTGGAAAGCTCGGAAGAGCATCTGCCGTAATAGTATCGGTAAAATAGGCCAACGTTTTTTCTCCTATGCTCTAAGTTGTCCAAGTTTCTGGTCAACTCTGGATCGCCTATAAGTCGAATTGCTCTCGTCTATATTGAAGCGAGCATCCTCAGGGTATACTTGGAGTTGGAGCTCCAAACGTTCTAGTAATGTTCCAAAGATGAACAAATAGGATAGTTTGTACATTATCAAAATAATTTTGGACTGGACTGGTTCGACGTAAGGTAATTTTTTTATAAAGTTAAACTTGAAAATTGGATATAGATCAGTTCCTGTCACTTTGTTCAAATGAGGAAATGAATATTTTGTTCCAATACAATTATTTATAAAAAAAAACCAAAATGAAATGTTTACTTTTGAGTCAGTCAGGTTTCAGTCACAAATGAGTTTGCAGGAACATATCACTAATCATTTAACAACTAGTTAGTGACTTCAGTCACTTTTGAGTTGAGTTTCTTTTCAATTGCTCCATATGTATTGGAACTTGTATTTACCTAGTAAGAATATTTGTTTATATCAATTTCTAAGTGAATTTAATGAAACAACTATTTGTCAGTAGTCATAGCCTTCGATGTCATGAAGAAGCACGCGCGCAATACGTAAGTAGAATTGGTGAAAATTTGAGAAAGACCAGGAATCAGCAGCGAGGCATAATAAAATATTTTGCGGTCATTAGAAGACAACCCTCACGCAATTTCAATAGAGCTTGCCTCACAACAAAAAGTTAGTTAGTCATTTGTAAAAAACTTTTTAGAGAAAGTAAAACATACTACATCCATACAAAGTTCAACTTGTTCACAAGCTCTCATGAAATGATGTGAACAGAAGTTTTTTTTCAAATCTTCATGAGGAATTAAGGTGAAAATCCAAGTGCTTAATTAAATCATCACAATACTAGGTTCGGAAAATTCCCCATGGGATTCAGGCAACACACATCCAGTGCACCAAAAGAATTAATGGTTATGTAGGAATCATCAGTGGAAGATATATTGGTCCTTATTTCTTTCGAGGGAAATGAACAGCTGAGCGATATTGGGAACATCTTTATATGGCAGTGCTTCTAGAACTAACTGCGTATTTCCGAATCCAAATAAAACGGAAACTTGGAACCCTGGACTGTATCAATAAGGCCTGCGATCGCAATGTGTCACAGAAAGAAAAATCATGTTTTTTAGAGCTTTTAAACTTCATCCGATTCCTCTACGGATGTTTTAAATACTAGTACTCTCAAGTCTATGGATGTTTATAAGTAATTTCAAGGTCAGCGCGTGACTAGACAAGCGAGAGAGAAAGACAGTATCACCATCTCTTAGCAGCAAGCGAAAATATCATATTATTTTTGTCGAGAATGATAGAATCTTCTATGCGCTTCGAGTCGAGAAAAAAGCGATACGGTTGATGGAGGATTTTAATTGTACTGAGAAGTAGTGATTGTGAAGGTATTGTGCATTTTTTTGTGTCTTGCGCGTGTGATATCCATAATTGTTACGATTTTGGCATAATGTCACAAAAAAGTAAAGTTGATAGTGAGTGCAGAGTTTTTCAGTCTACTCGTAAATGGGAAATTGCATATTTTTTCAAAGAATGGAAAAGTAAACCACTGTGTTTGATTTGTAATCGAACAGTTGTAGTTTGTAAGTAGTTTAATTTGAAGAGACACTATGATACGGATCATAAGTCAAAATTCGATTGTTACACTGAAAAAATAACAATCGACACATTGTCATCTTTAAAATGTAAACTTCAAGGTCAACAATCGATGTTTACTAAAGCTAATACAGAGAGCGAAGATGCCCTGAAACCACGTGTTATTATTGCAGTAGAAATCGCGAAAAGATCAAATTCTTTCACTGATGGTGATTTTATTAGACTCAAAAGTCAATAATTCAAAATGTGTCGCTCTCAAAAATCACTATTGCTTCAAGAAAAAATAATTTATCTCAAAATTTGGTTCTTCAAGTGAAGGAGAAAATTAAGGAATTTACAAACACAAATTTACACAGGCTGTTGACGACAGCACTGATACTGTTGATACAGCTCAACTTTGTGTTTTTATACGAGGCATTAACAGTAACTTTGAAATAACTGAAGAACTATTAGTGCGTTCCATTGACAGGTACTACAACAGCAAATGATATTCTGCAATTGAGCTTTTGATAGCAGAATATGAACTCGAATGGAATATACTTAGCAGTACAACTACGGATAGCGCTCCTGCCTTAGCTGGCAAACATTCGGGCGTTGTAACTAAATTAAAATAGAAAACGTCAGGGAATTTTGTGGGATTTTACTGTATAATTCATCAGAAATCATTGTCATCCAAACGTTTAAAAATGGACCATGTCATGCAACCTTCAATTAAAATTGTAAACTTTTTTGGTGGATATGAATAAACATTGTCCCTTATTTCACCGAAGTTCGTTGGCTCAGTCGAGAAGTTGTTTTAGAAATATTTTTTGCATTACGTGACCTTATTCAAGCTTTCATGTTAGAAAAAGGCAAACCAATTGATTATGACAATGACTGGTGGATTGATTGTGCCTTTTTGGTAGATATGAATAAACACGTGACTGATCTGAATATAAAGTTACAGACTAAAAAAGTGATTGTCACTCAAATGTATTCATATATTCAAGCCATTGGGACAAAGTTTAGGCTGTGTGAAAATCAGGTAAAAAACCAAACTCCAAAGACCATTTACCTCAATTAAAATCATTTGGCACAGTGAATCGAAAAAAATTGGATGAATATTCTCAATTTCTGCAAAATTTGATTACGGAATTCAACAATCGTTTTGTAGACTTTTTCAAAATGAATGAAATGGAATTCCCAATTTTCAACAATCCATTCAATTTTGAAGCTTCCCGGGAACCAGTTCATTTGCGAATGGAGTTGATAGATCTTCAATCATAATTTGAAAGAAAAATTTAATGCAATTAACGCTCTTACATTTTATACACAATATTTCAAGAGTTTGGATAATTACCCGGAATTAAAAAAGCATGCAGCACGCATTGTCCGCATGTTTTGTAGCACCTATTTATGTGAGCAGATGTTTTCCGTCATGAAAATAAATAAGAACAAAAATCGCACAAAACTTACAAATGAACATTTCCAATCAATGCTTAAAATAATTACAACGAATATGATACCTGACATAAATGAGTTTGTCAAAAACAAGAGAAGTCAGGTATCTCGATACTCGAACTCAACATAATTACCTACCATCTTTTATCTTTTACAACTTTGATATGATTTTTAACAACCGAATATTATATACTCCCTCTGCAAAATTGAGTTTGACACCTCTGCCTTCAATATTCGTTATATGGACTTCTGATAATTCTATTAGAGGGTTTTTTCAAATTTGTGGTATTTGTAGTTTTATATATAATAATATTTAATATTCATAATTTGAAACGAAAATTAATTGCAAACGTATTGTTATTATTCATGAAATTTGCAGTGATTGAAAACAAATATATTATTTCAGTATACGCGACCGACAGAATTTTAAAAATATTGAAACACCAACGTTTTTAGAAACTGTACCGCATAAATAAATAATATGTGAAATTTTTGATAAATTTTCTGAAAATTAATAATTCTACTTTGGGAATATAGCTTTATTAAATTAAAGGGATCAACATTTTCTTGGATTTTGAAACTTTACAAATAAAATAAACGTGATAGATTGAAATGTCGAGTTTTCCAAGCTGCGCTAGCATTAACGGAATTTATTAGAAAATTGTTCGGTAAAGCATGAAAATATTTAATTGTATTAGAAATGGAAAACATTTCGTTACTTATTTACGTTACATTACATTACTAATTCATAACGAGGTATACTGGTTTTCTAAAAAGTTCCTTCTGAAATAATAACTTTTTCTGTCATCCTTTATCTCTAGCAAAAGTCTCACTGCTTTTTTATTTACATTAAATGGTTTGTGCTTTCACAACATTTTTTTTTTTGAGGTCAACCCGCACTTCTTTAACCCGCTGATTATTTCAACTTTAAGTACCCTATTCTGGCGATGTGAATATCCCATTATGTTTTTCCCGAGTCCTCCAACTTGAACGAAAACAAATTTTAAAAGAAATTCATTTTAATGTTCAAATTCAGAATATTTTATAGAGGAAATTACAATTGAAGTATAATATCTGATACTGGAATTCAAAAATGAACATTTTTCCTAGATAGAGCGGCGTTGTGAATATATAGAAGCATAAATTATATCCACACCAGCTCATGTCCATGTCAAAAGAGACAAGAGACGATTAATATGCCAAAGCAGATATACTGGATAGATATTTCAGTGCCGGTACCCTCGTCATCTTTATGAAAGAAACAGTTTGTAAGCTTTAAAAAAAACCATAAATATTTTTCTGTCCAATTCTAATCTCAGATAATGGGCTATTTTATAATTTACCTATCACTAAGGTTACATCAGAATTAATTAGCAGTTTGTTATTTATAAGCAAATTAAGGTTCTTTAGAGTAAACCCAAAATTTTACGCGATTACATTGGTTGCAAAATAATGAATTTTAATTGAACTATTTTACAAGCAGTTTTTTTATACAGTGCTTTTCAGAGAAAAGTATCCACCTTTAATAACTTTTGTAATACTGGTATTTAGAAAAAATCCAAAAACACGTCAATTTATGTTGGAAGGGGCAAGCATTATGGCTTATTTAAACTTACTGGAAAAGCCACCCCCTCACTCCTAGCAGCCTCCCCTTTATTTTTTTAAATTACTTTTCATATTTTTTATGTTAAATTTGGATACTCCTCTTTGAGCTGATTTCAAAAATGTATAATACTTGTAGGTTAAAGTGGTTAGTTTATGAGATAAACAATTTTTGTTTTAAGAGCACAAATTTTACTTATTATTTACTTTCACCTTATTTGCCTGTACTAAAATGGGTTGTACAACAGTTCAAACTTTTTAATCTTTTTAACTGTGCTATTTATTCTACTTAAAAAATCCAAACAACAAAAAACTCTACTTTTTATTAAAGTTTGACATTGTCAACTAGAATTTGTAGTCACTATTGATAGTGTAATTTGATACATTATTTATTTTGTTTCTCTGAAATGATTTACTCTTTGCAAGAAAGAATTGAAATTGTAGATTTATACTACCAAAATAATAATTGTGCAAGAGCTGCTGCTAGAATATTTAACGAATTACATGACGGAAGACATGCAACTCATAAGTATGTAATTCAACTGATGGAGAAATTTACCACAACAGGGTCTGTTTGCAATAAAGTGCATAAGCGAGAGGGACTCGTAAATAACGAAGCAATCCAAGTGGCAATTTTAGGGCAAGTCAGCTTAGAGGCTCAAAAACCCCAATCGTTGTCAACAATAAGTAGAGCGATCGGTGTTTCATCTTCTACAGTTTTCCGAGTTCTACATAAATTCAAGTACCACCCATACAAAGTTAAGTTGGTGCGCGAGTTGAATGAAGATGATTTTGATCATCGTCTAGAGTTTTGCGAATCAATGACGCAAATTATCAATAACAATCCACAATTGTTAAACAATATTTGCTTTTCTGATGAATGCTCATGGTCATTAAATGGCTTAGTAAGTAGGCATAATTGTAGATATTGGGCTGAAAGTGATCCACATATTATGCGTGAATTCCATACACAACATCCCCAAAAGTTAAACGTTTGGTGTGGTATCCTAGGTGACCACATTGTCGGACCTTTCTTCATCAACGGAAATTTAAATGGTGAATCATATCTTGAGTTACTCAGGGAAGGGGTTGACCCACGTATTACAACAATAATAGAAAATGATGATAACCTTTCCGAAGATTTACTGGTATTTCAACAAGACGGAGCTCCCCCACACTATGCTATGCCTGTCCGACAATTTTTAAACAAAACATTCCCCGCTCGTTGGATAGGTAGAAGGGGGCAGATGATGGAGTGGCCACCTAGGTCACCGAATTTAACACCCCTAGACTTCTTTTTATGGGAGTATTTAAAAACAAAAGTTTATGCTACCCAACCAGAATCTCTGGATGATTTACGAGAGAGGATAGAAAATGAATGTCGACAATTAAATCCAGCCGTATTAAGCAATGTCAGAGAGGCATTTCAAAATAGATTATACCATTGTATGGAAGTGAATGGTACTCATTTTGAACACTTATTGTAACTTCATAATAAATAGCACAGTTAAAAAGATTAAAGAGTTTGAACTGTTGTACAACCCATTTTAGGACAGGCAACTAAGGTGAAAGTAAATAATAAGTAAAATTTGTGCTCTTAAAAGAAAAATTGTTTATCTCATAAAATAACCACTTTAACCTACAAGTATTATACATTTTTGAAATCAGCTCAAAGAGGGGTATCCAAATTTTACATAAAAAATATGAAAAGTAATTTAAAAAAATAAAGGGGATGCTGCTAGGAGTGAGGGGGTGGCTTTTCCAGTAAGTTTAAATAAGCCATAATGCTTGCCCCTTCCAACATAAATTGACGTGTTTTTGGATTTTTTCTAAATACCAGTATTACAAAAGTTATTAAAGGTGGATACTTTTATCTGAAAAGCACTGTATAATATAAATGAGTAGAAAAAGATTACATCTGCATATCGCATACGTAAACTCCTATTTCGAGGTGAAAGACGGTAACTATTATTTGGAGGGATTGAAAAGGTTAGAGCATCGGATGAAGTGGATAGACTTAAAGAACACTATGTTGAAAAATAAAAATGATTATAGAAAAAAAAGGCTTGTTTCTTTGTTAAGTCAGAAAATTTTCAGGTTATCAATAACAATTGAGTTATATAAGAAAAAACCACTAAGGACCATAGTCAATACTCATTGGTACACCAGAAGTAGTGGCATCCGTTTTAACCACATCTTAGCAAAGTTTCCAAATAGCTGCAAAAAACTGCTTTTGACTGTTTGTATACTGGACAACACTAATCAGATAGGGAGATGTAAAAGGACAAAGCCGTATGCCAAGCTTGAGAAATAAATGTCAAGAATTAGTACTAAAAACAGGGTTTAGTAATGAAACAACACGTCAGCCTAAGTGCTTGATAGCGTCTAAGGAGTATATTTGGGTAACGAAAGCCGAGGTTTAACAGTATATGCCGATGAAAATAAAAACAGATTCAATTAAACCAAAATCTTATGAAATATGAAATGTGAATAAGTGAATTTCTTAACTACTAACAGTTGCTCAACGGTTTTGTGCGCTAAGTGCCACCATTTTCTGCGTATATTGTACATATCTCAATATTAGGTTTTAAGAACAAAGGTAACGAATGAACAGTCGTCGATGCTTTCGATGGACTGATAAATTTTGAACAATTGAAAAAAACCATACGCATAAATAAAAAATGCCATCAAAATGGATGAGTTTATTATTCCTATAATATTTTTTGTATACCTTTCTTTCTATTCTTTTGTCAATATATTCGGTTGTGGTTATACCCCATACAATTCGACGCTTTTTAACTTCTGAGATAATTTTCATCACGTCAGATTCTTCTTCACTCATAATTAGGCTGTACAACGATCATACGAAGTGCTTACGCGTGTTCTAATCGACAGCGACGTTTCAGCGCAGACCGCGGAATTTGACTAGAATGCGAAACGTCGGCCGCCTCGGCAGAAAATTTGATTTAGAATTTTATGCTGATACCAATAACAAACATTACTTCCCGTATTCGCTTCGAAACCTGTGTTTTTTTAATTTATAGCACAGAAAACAGTCAATCAATATGAGCAAACACGCATGTTATCTTCATAATAGGTAGAAAATTCAATTCAAAATCAATTTGGAATGATTAATCCTAGATTTGTTATTATCAAGTATTCATGTTGAATACATATTGACATCGAATTACTGCCTTAGGAATACCAATTCGAAAGTTTATGCACAAAACTTTACGTCTAGATCATTTTGGCGTAATTAATGTTTAAACTAAATCACTACAGTAACTTTACAGGTAGGAAATTAATCGACTAGAAGTTTGTATATGACAAGCCTTTGATATGATGCAAATCGATTCTGCCTCAACTAATGAAGCTAATCACAAGAGATGTTAGTTTAAGATAATATCACCGTCAAGATTATATCTCAGTATAAAAACAGATGACGTTACTTCAGGAATACCTATAAACAGAAATGACTTTAAAAACAATCAAATTAAAATTCCAAATATGGATCGATAGCTACTCTACACTAATGAGATCTTGATGTCCATTCAAATCTACTTTATACTTTGGTACCTATCCCACAATAAAACATGTGTACTTTCTATAGCCAGTCTATCTAGTTCAAATATAATATCTGCTATTACCTATTATGTAGTTCTTTTCAATGAACATCGGGTACTTACTTGTAGAAGGTAAGTGAAAAACTAATTACACTTTTGGTTGTACCATTCTAATAAAATAATGCACAAATACATAATTTTTAGATACAGTCTCCAACTTTAGCTATCTAGTTAATCAACGAACCAAAAGCTTCTGTATGCCTTCTTAATAATATTTTTCGCCTGTTTATGAAGCCATTTTTGCAACGCCTCCCGAACGTGTGTGAAACCTTTTTTAGATTAATAACACCGTTTATTCCAAATCGCTGGCTTATTGGCCAATAAATCTCTGTACCTCGCACTATTTACAGTATTTCCCCTCTTTGAATAGTCGTCCAGTATAGAGCTTTCTTCGTTCCAAAACAGTGTTAACATCACCTTACCAGATTTCCAAACTTACCCATCGTGTAAAAACTTTATCGAATAGTAACTAATATTTAAATAAGATGCGAGCGCATCTATGACGAATCGCCTATTTCTTGAATTGTGTCATGAGCTTTACTGAAAATTGTCTTCATATGTTTAATTTGACTGTTACTCAGTTTCCTCTTTTTGTGTTACGCTCGTTCATCCATTTTTAAATTTTTTCATGCCCTCCTTACGTATTGTGATTTAACTCTACTGAATTTCAGCATCTTACACACTCTCTTTCCAGAAAAATCTGATCACATTGATAGCTAGCTGACACGTTTCTAATTTATAGTTAAACGGCCAAAGTCGCGAACGTAATCAATTCCGAATTCTATGTTGATATGTATGTTTATTTGTGAAAACGACAATAAAACTTAATACATTTTTTTCTAAGTACTTACTGTTTACTTAACTATTTCCAATTGACTATTTTCAGAGGTCGGTTCGTAAGTATTAAGTCAAAATGAAATGTCTTGAAACGAAGTTTACTTTCATTCGTGGTTTTTGTTGATGTTCAGGATATACATAATGCTCTACAATTTTAATTTTACGATTAGACGAATGTCATTCGTAACGCTTATATAGAAAAGTTCTTGAATAAAATATTCATGGACTGTATTGACTTTTAAATGAATTGCATTTTCAAACGACTGAAATGGAATTGGACATACTTTTAGACATAAAAAAATAATGAATAAATTTTTCATTTAGAGCAGGTTTGTTGTAGAATTGTTCATAACAATTCAACTGTTTTTGTGGAATATTGTTCGTTTGTTTTTCTGTTATACACCCCCATTTTTAACTGTTGCACTTACACCTCCATTTTGTTTTAGTGGCACCCTTACGTGGCAAAAGCATGGAACTGAAAGTGTCGGTTCGTCCCCTGGTTTACCCCGTAAATTACCCACCCCAGAGCCATCACTCACTGCCCCTGTGACGGTAAGTATGTTTATTTTGAAATATAACTGCATAAAGTTAAATGCCTCAAATGTTAATGTTTGTACTATATATGGATCTTAAAAAATATTAATTGTAAGTAATCAGGTTCATAAACGTACTTTGAAAATTTCTTTTAAACAATTGTCATTGCGCTTCAAATCCCAATTAATTTGTTTGGTCAGAAATATTTTTTATAAGCTTCTGATGGAAAGATGGAATAGAATATCGTATGTCGATTTTACAATTGTCACATCGACAAATCTCTTATATGCAAAATGGAATACGAAAAAATTTTTATAAATTTCACACTTTCTCTTAAATCATATAACATTCATTACACGAATTCAAACACGCTTTTTTAGAGAACTAAAGAAACCACGCTCCAAACACCTATTGTGCATAAAATAATAATAAAATAATAAACGAGGGCGTTTCTCAACCTCCGGTAGGCTATAAATAAAAGACAAGTTCATATAAAATAATAATTTTATTACCAAAAGATTAGTACAGTTACAGTTACTTTTCGACATAATTACAGAAGAGATTCGGACATTTGTCATATCTGTGGACAAGCTTTTCAATACCCTCTTCAAAGAAAGTTGCCGCCCAAGAATTCAAGTGGGGTACAAAACGGACCTTGGCCCCCTTCATCATGCTCATCATTACGTCCATCTTTAAACTTTGGACACCATTCACGCACGGCTCATTCTCCGGTGGATTTCTGCAGCACTATGACCTTCAGCCAATAGAAAACGAATCACACTTCGCAATTCACATCGGAGGCTGAAAAAGAACCGCCCTCGTATTATCTATGTATAGATTATAAACTCAAGAGCAACAAATCTAGAAATTACCTATAACAATTTTTGCTCCAGTATAAATCCAGTAATATCGATTAATTTGAAGTCATCTAATTGAGGATAACTTCAGACTGAAAACAGATCCCATGGGATGTCTTCAATTTATCACGTTGCCATTGATAGATATGGACTTATTTCGATTTTAATGTTTCAAATATTTAATATTTCAAAATGTAACGATTTGGTTGTTATAGTGACGAAAATATTAATGAAATTATAGAATCAAACATACCAAAAAATAACGTTTTCAGTAAATAATTTGTAGGGAAAATATTTATGGACTGTTACAATGATAGACAGTATCAAATAGGTGGAAATCGGACAGCGGAAGAATTGGGGTATATTTTACAGAATTGGGCTGTGAACGTGAGGAAAAAAGATGGTACAGATTTTAAAGAAACTACGGTCAAATCCATGTGGAACCTGACAAATAAGCTGTATCAAGAAAAATGATATAACGAAATGAGAATTATTCTGGACCAATTCTCAATAGTGTCGTGAGCTACCCGCGCTTTTATACGACAAAACATGCAATCAGTTCCCTGTGAAAGGAAACAAAGTTCGGCAGCTTTCACTTTCGTAAAAATAACAAAAATGATAAATTTATACCCCTTCAGGGGTATTTTCATTCCATGGAGATTCTATCACATAGCCGTGATAGAATTAGTTTGGCGAGGTGGGGAAGCTGCTGGTTGCTTGACTGACTCTTTTTGTATCGAATCAAACAACGATGGTTCTGCAACAAATCTAGTTGCATATAACAATGTATTCATCAAGAGTTGCCACGGTGGTTCAAGAACGTGTATTGGAACCTAGTTTTTAATAGAAAACAACGACAGCAACGTTTGTAAAGTCAGATTATTTAAAAAATTGATGTTAAAAAGAGGCCCAAATATTAAAATCAACAGATTATTCCAAAAATGATCACTTGTATGATAGTATGTCCATTGGAAGAAATACGATTCAAAATTAGACAATATCGTCTGCCGAAGCGATTAGCTTGAATATAATAAATAATAATCGATTCAAAGATCCACCACGGTTAGTCGATTGGCCAAAAGTGGTGTACAAGAGCCAGAGCTTATGAAAATTGGGGGCTACAACAATGCCAAGTCAATAAAACTCTACTTGAATATTGACAAAGAACATCATAATCAAATTATTAACAGCATGCGTATTGGAAATACATCTTCATCAGTTATGGAAACTAACACGTCTGGATCTTCACGTAACTTTTCTAATTCTCCTTTTGTTAATTGCACCTTTGAATGAATTGTTTTTGCTCAGTATTTTTCCTATAAATACCAAAAAGTTTTCATCCGAATAACCCTCGAATATTGATAAATGTCGATAAAGTGATACATTTTCTCAAGCTTGTTGCTACGGCGTCGGTCTGTTTACAAGCAGTAAGATTTCGAACTGTTATCAATTTTTTCTAACAATTATCAATGTCCTTGGGTTATTACTAGGTTATTACTACTGAATGTTATTAGCTAATATGGTTTGAAAACTATTTGTGCAAATTACTGGAAAGAATGGTAAACTTCCGATTATCATAGTTTTTGAAATCTGAGGGCATAACAGACTCAAAATGGATTCAGACTAATGCGTTCTACAATAAACCGTCTGTATAGTCTAAAACTGAATAGACAAAAAGTGTCTCATAAATTCGTACGCGTCAATTTGAAACATGTGAAGACTAGTCTCTAATTCCATAAAGAGTACAAGTGCTTTGTTTTCTTTTAATTATTCTCTCTTTGTTTTTTGACGACGCCATTCGGTTTTTTAATAAATAACATAAAGTATGATAGAATTCGTATATTGTTAAGGCATTGCCGTGGAAGCAAGGAAAATATATGAAATTGAAAGGGAAAACACAGTCAATGAGTGAAAGGCAGAGCGTTGGTTTAATCGTTTTAATAGTGGGAATATTACGCTTGATATTGAGGTTACAGGGGACTCCCTTGGACCTTCTAAAGATACCATACATCGGCATTTGAAATCATTAGATATGATTTGACATCTATAAAAGATGTCAAATAGTGCCACACGAATTAGTGAGATTCAAAAGAAACGTCGAGCACAGGTATGTAAGTAGATCCCTGCTCTGTCGAAATATGGTCGCTTAATTTAGACACATTGTTACTTGCGATGAAAAATGAATTTATCTAAACAACCCGAACATGTAAAATCAGTGGTTAGATAAAGGACAATTACCAGAACCCTCGCGAAAAGAGGTCGATCCGAGCGGAAAGTCTACATCAAAATCATTCCAGGAAGCGGGTTCTCTAACAAGACAAGGCAATAACACATACAGCATTCAGTTCTGAGCTTGCACCGTCACATTATCATTCATTCAGATCTATGCCGAAATTCTTGTGTGGGAAAAATAATATTTCTTGGCGATACGTTTTGTCACAGCTCCATGACGAATAATCCTTAGAGAACTGAATCTCACAAGTGTTTACTCTCCACACTTTTTATCGTACCTTTCAATTTAATGTCGAAATTTAATAATATATATTAGTTTCGTTCCAACCTATCAAAAAACCGTCTTTGGTACGGTGACGTTGTTGGGCAATAGAGATTAAGTTTTCCAACTTGCTTAGATATCGTTTGTAAACCGTTTCCAGGACTGTCTTTTCGGTACTTGGTTTATGGCAAATACTGTTACTAGAACCATGCATATCCGGAGATTGCGCACGAATTCATCATCATCATCATTTAAACAATTCCAATAACCGTTCCACGAGCGATCCTGACTAGCAAGTTGGAACAAATCTATTAACAGTCTACTTAAATGAACACTATCCATTGGATATACCTTTTCTTCCATATTCTATTATACACTTGTGTAGAGAAAAAAGTACCTCACACATAACTGAATAAAAAATATTTCATGTAGACATAAATATAAAGATTATAGAATACTACTTTGACTGAGCTTAAAATTAATTAATTATTTTTAAGATTAATAATAAGATTAATTATTAATTAATCTTGTTACACTTGAAGTCAGATTATATAACTGTAATTAACTTTTATTGGACGTTTATATATGTTTCGCGGTTTCCCCTTCGAACTATGCACTAATAACTTTAACGGGAGCTTTTTGCTCAAAGCATTAGTAACTTAGTTAATATACAAATTCAATTACTAAGATATTCTCTTATAGAGAAACGTCTTTCAATAGAACTAATCATATATTATACCCTTATATTCTTTCATATCCTCTCTAACATGACATTTTAACTTTTTCACCCATTAAGGATTCATTCAGTGGTTCTGAATACTGATATACTTACGTTAAGAAATATAATTGCTAATTTACTGATCTACTTTGATAGATTTGATGCTATTTATATTACCTGAATTTGCAATACGTGCATTTTCTCTCTTGCACCTCCACTTACCTGTAGCGGGAGTCGTTCACAAAAATCATGGCAACCTCTGTTTTCGGCTATTGTGCAACTGGCAACCATCGATTTTCATGTTCAATGTATATAAATTTTTAATTTTGCATAAGAATTTTAAAAAACGGTGAATGCAGTTAATTAACAATAATATACCTGTTTACACCTGGCAACCCTAATGCTGCGGCCGACTGAGAGCTGGCATACATTTTTATTTCAATTTGTGGCTTCATTTTCTTTCAAATGCTGTAATATTGACTGAAAAAACTTATAGCTGCAAGTCATATTGGTATATTAATGACATTAAAATTAATTACAGGTAATTGCGGCTAATTTTTATAAGGCAACCTATCCTTAATCCATTCCATACATCCTCAAGATTCCTTGAAAATTAATTTCATTAAAAAAACAGATACCTGCAACAGCAAGCGGTGGGATGTTGACTAAGAAGAATCAATCCACTAGTGAAACATGTAAAATACTTTGGAAATTTAAATGGAAACGACACACGTTCTCAACAAACATCAAGTTTCAAACATAACCGTGGACAATGTGGTGGAAGCGGCGGTGTATTGAAATTAAAATCAAACTACAACAGAGGCCTCTTCCTTCTCTTTAATAAACCTCATTGCTACCTTATTGGTTAGTTTATCCAACGAGATGGGGAGGCTAATTAGCATGCAGATCATTTGTAATTATTTTTTTCCTTGTTTGTGTTTTATTCTGATAAATTTCACCCACAACAACTCCTGTTTTTGCACTACCAAAAATAAAGTCCTTGCTATGAATGGAGTGATTATTATTAAAAATGCCAAACCATTCTTTCAATGGAAGATATATGGGTGTTCCGGAACTTGATGTGAAAAATTCGGGAGTGAGTAGATGACGTGAAAATGATACTGTGACGTAAAAAAATTTTCTCAGGCGACCCATAGTTTCTGAGCTATAGGCCTTAATTTTTTTATTTATTATATATTTAAGTATAATTTCTAAATTATCCGATTAATACTTAAAAATGATGGACTCGAGTTACCATAAACACCTTCCATTCTATTTGTGATTTGTGTTGGTATTAATGGTGTTAGTAAAAAATTTTTTAACTACGTTTTTCCAATGAAATAGCGGACCTGACCTGAGGGTTTTAAAAATTCAATTCAGAAGTGCATAAGCAACATATGATACTTTTCGGTTGGTAGACACAATATGCGAAACGATAAAAATTATTGATTGATACTAAAACATATAAAGTGAGAAGTAGGTGAAATAAAATGTTATGAAATGTACATGAATATAAAGAAAGCGACGACTGCTGAATATAAAATATCTCGAAAAGATCCATTAGAACTAATATTTTATACGGTCATGAAGCCATTGCCATTCGGCACATTTTAAAAAACAGACTTACTCGATGGTTGGGTATACGTGAACTCCCTAGTGAATAAAAAACTCAATATATTGATCTATCTATATATATTCACTGAAGTATATTAATCAAGTGATTGTTAATATAGAAAAAAAAAATTCTTTGAGTAAAAAAATGTCTTTGAAAAGTGAAAATCGAATGACTCTTGATAGAGAGTTCATAGAAAGTATCTTGCAAAAAATATGAAAGGAAGCATAAAAAAGTCCAGAAACGACTTAAGGAATATTTATTAAATAATTCAACTAATAGATACAAGATATACAAAATGTAAGTGAGATAAATATAACGTATACACCATATATTATTAGGATTTTCAATATTCTGTCTGCCTGACTGAAAATAGCAACACCATAGTACTATAAATTGTCTGGTCATTGCTTCTTCATTATAAACACATTTTGATTGAGAATCTAAAGTTGTAATTCTAGACTTCAAAAATATTCCTATACAATATGTAGTTTTTCTAATACTGAGGATTAAAATTTTTTTCTCTGATTAATTCTCCTATATCTCCTGTATGATGCCAAAGTCATGTCAATAACAGTGATAAAGTGGCTGTACAAATAAAAGATTGTTTGGTGATACGAAATGATTTTCAAATATAACCGATTGATTGTGTATTTTCTTATAAATAAATATAACATGAAAAAGCAAGTAGTTATTTTTTCATAAGAACTAATTTATACTGGATGTAGGCAAATTGTTTCTGTCTCTGAAGATGATAACTTGGTTTTCGAAACTCGCGTCATCCAGTGTAGTTTAGTATGAATATCACCAACGGTTCCAGAAATTCCAACTTAGAACTAATTTATATTTACTATGTTAAACATATTGGATTTCTTGCTTATTCGATACTTTCATTATTCATGTTTTTGCATTTGGTTGAATTGTTTCTTAATCTTGTACATGTATATCATCATTGAGATGTCCCACGTCCTCACTTCGCGATAACTATTTGGTAATATCTGGATGATATTTTTTTAGACGAATAGATGCGAAGAAGAGATATATTTGATAGCAATAGATATCTGGATTACATTGCATTGAACTTTCTCCGTGGGAATTTGGAAACAAATGTGTAGATTATGCTGGTCCCAAGTCATTATAAGCATCAATTTAAATGGAATAAATAAATAAATTATTTAGATACGTGGTTTTCATAACTTTATTACTATTTCTTATGTTATTATTGATAATCTGATATTTAAATAAATAAATAATGAATCCTGTATATATCCTCTGTAGGACTGGGTTTTTGGGATTTTTAAGAGGTTAACTAAAATAATGGGAGCAGAATAACGCGACGAATCAAACAGCTCTTTTGTTATTTAATAAGCTAATTGGATGTGCGTTGCTCTGTAGAGGCAGAGAGAGATAAATGCTTTATTGTCAAAAAATTTTTACAATTTGTAGACAAAAGCTTGCAAAAACTAAAAAATAAACACTAAAATAACTAAATAAAGATACAAATAAAATAAATTTTCGATATACAGCAGAAAACCACAATTAGTAACAAAATTATAGGTCCATAGTAAAAATTAAACCAGTATACAGCATATCTGGAATTAAATATTATTATTAGAACAGAAGTCTTTTACAGAGTAGAAGGCATTTTCCAGTAAATATGCCCTCAAATTATTGCGGCATGCGGGAAAAGATGATATCGATTTGATTCCAATTGGCAAGTGACTCTGCATTTTTCTGCATTGTTAAATATTGAGCACTTAACTAATTCTGAACATGGAGTAGGTAGGTAGAGGTCGTACTCCGCGTTCCTAAGTGGATAGCCGTGCAACGATCTTTATGAAATTGGAGAAGCGCTCTTATGAATTAGGCAAGACAGATGAGATGATTTTAGAGGCGATTGTATTAATCCCTATCGTCGGCCTTTGGCTGATGAACGAATTCACCAGATTACAGGAAAACTGCAGAAGACCTGCAACACCGAGGATAGACGTGGGGGCTGGGAACAGGTTTCACATGCTGGCGATGGAGGAATTATTGAGGTGGGTAAGGAAATTTTCCGGTTCTTCGTAGACCGTTTCTAACAACCGAAGTGTGGGATAAAGAAGTTTCCTTTTGAATTTAGGGGAGAGGGGCCGTCTTGTGATAATCCAGGGGGTGAAAATAGTGTCTTTGGCAGTGGAACTGTTCGATTCGATGGTGCGAATCACGTATTGGGGTTATGGATCATTTAATATAATTAATTTTTTCTATCGTTTCAATTTCCTCAACTTTAAAATAACTGACGTGTTCTTTTCGTAAAATTATAAATCTTCTTTGTTTCTTATCGTACCATCTACTAGTGGAAATTTAGAGTTTGAAAACTTCTAAACATTACGTTCCATATAAATTCACACGATATTATTAAATATTCCACATATTTTTTTATTAAATCATGCGAGATTTGATTATAAAATTCCGTCAAGATAGACAAACTAATAATAAAACTAGGTTTGCGCAGCCAAAATTAACTAAATTTTCTTGGTGGTAGTTTTTTCGTATATGCAGTAAATCAAGGATAATTATAAATTACTGGTAAACCAATGAAAATTCCCTGTATGGGTCCTTTTTGTCGTACAAATGTGGAAAGCTACCTACACTATCTATCGGTGTTTCGTAGTCTAAAGAACATTGCTGACTTTCAGACAATGCTTTTTCCTGTTTTTTTGATAGTAGTTCTAAAAATAAAACACCACGGCGGACATAGGCGCAATAACGCGAATATATTCCGATAACTAGTGAAAAAAGATATTATAAACAAAACAATATCACCTAACGTATTCTGTGCTGATAACCATACAAAATTGTGGAATTAAACTAAGAAGCTAAAAGTTGGCGAACTCTTAGTTTCATTTTAATTTACTGTTAATTTTCTGCTTAAAATAAAAGTAGCATTTCAGTGCCTTTCAATTATTGCTTTAATTTGTTAGTTTTTAATGGTAATTTTTAATTTTGGCTGAATAAACTAAGCTTAAGTTAACTGAAGTGTGGTAAAAATGAAAAGTTGGTAGCTGTTGATAGTTTGTAGTGAAATAAAGTAGCTTTAAGAAGCGGATGTCATATGTATATTTTGTAAATGCGGCACCTATTCTACGGTGTCAACATTGTAGAAGAATATGAATTTAAGCCTCTATTTAGCCCAAACAAGTTCAAATAGTATAGTAACAACTCATTATTTTTCTAGTACAAATAGTACAAGAGCATCCAAGAAAAGTGTCACTAATGAAGTAGAATTTTTACTATAAGCCATAAAACAGTGTTGTAAAAATTTAACGATGACATTTTCTCTCACATTTCCAAGATCCATAAAGTAAACGACCCGATTTTCACGCTTGGTTTATATATTAGTGATGCAGTCATAATAGGAATAATTCGAATTATTCATGGTTATAGCTGATGATAAATTGGTTCTCTCCAGGAAGCTCGCTACAAAAAGCAGAAATTAATTTCAATTTGAGTGGTAATGAAAGTACATTTTTAAAAGACACTGGATTATGACGACAATTATGATTGTTATACCAATTTTTCTCTTTGACGTCCAGGATAATTTCAAAATATGTGTCCAACCACAAACCAAAGACAGCTGATATTATTGTGTTGTTTTTATATTATGATAAATAATGCAACCAAAGCCAGCTTCACCAAGGAATAATCATAAAAAAGTTTCCAAGTTATACAGGGTGTTTTATATTCGACCGACAACGCACTACCACAGAGAGATCAAGAAATGATTCATTCTGATATAGGAATACGAACCCTTACGGGGCTGAGATATAGGGTGCTCAAAATTTTAAATCAAAATAAAAAATTTGCTATTTCAAATTTGGTGACCAATATGCTCCTTAATAAAGTAATATTTTGACATAAATAAACTTTGGAAAAATTTAACCAGTGGCGCGATGTCAGGGCTAGTTGTCACTTTTATCCCCCTATTTTTTACGCCTCTGGAGCAAACTCTTTTTTAATTTTGTTTTAAAATATCTGATTATTTTTAGTTAAAAAACTAATAACCCATTTATCAAACATTATGTTATGGTTTGAAATTTCTGCGTCTTGAAAAAACAATGGTGCTTTAATAAGTCAATATTGTAACAAGAAGATTTTCCTAAAGTTATATTTTTCAAACAATAAAATGTATAAATGAAAACTATAAGATTTTTTCGATTGTTAGATTTATGGAAAAAAACCAATTTAAAACAAATATAAACATAGTTAAGATACAAGGTGAAACTTGCATTATACAAATGGCTGCAGTAATCATTTTATATAAAGAACTACATTTTTAATGAAAATACAAAATCCATTTATTCCTTAAACACCAATTCACTTTATAGTAACAAAAATATTTGATCCTGATTTACTCTATAAACATTTCAAGAGCTATGTCTATTATAATGCCAATGAATGCCGCTGCCATTTGCATTTTGTGTTTCGCAGTGATAACAGACCATTAAATTCATAGTTAATAACTTTAATGGTATGCGCTTGGAATGCAAATCCCTGGCAATGCTCTAGAAAATATAAATGTTCCGTTTCAAAGTTGATACAGATGGTATTAGAGAAAATTATTTAGTCGTAGTGAGAGCGATACTCGCTGGGATATCTTTATTGAAAATATAGGAACAATTCCATGTAGAATACGGTTTATTTCTTGAATTGTCCTCATATAGGAAAACTCTTCTGGTTTTTAGGGGAGGCTCCTTTTTGTGCGCATCGACTCGTTTGAAGCAGGATACTGCGAATCGACTAAATGTGTCCCGAAAAATCATCTTGAGGATGCTAATACGGTTTCTGGAAACTGGATCTGTTACCAACTGTAAAATCCAGAGTAAGAACGCTATTGATGATTGTTACTTAGAACTTATCTTCGCAACTTCGTAATACCAGCAAAATCCTGAAAAGAAAACTTTATAACCTAATGTATCGATCATAACAGTAAGAAGAAGAATCCTGATGTGAGATCCAAGCGACTTCGTTTGTTATTATTTGTTGTTATTTATTTGTAATTGATCATTTTGATTGGTTTTTTTGGAATTAGGATTTAATAACTTGCTATAGAAAACAATTTCAATATAAATTCACTATTTTTTAATCCGTAACTGAACCTGTTCTCAACAGCTATTTCTTATTCTCTTACATCAATAAATTTCGTTTAAACACCATACATCAGCATTCATTCTAACAAATCATCCAATAAAAAAGAGATAATCCTACTCGGGACGTGGGTAAGAGGATTGTTATAAACTGTGCAATTCAAGAATTTGCGATGTGACTTTAGATGACCGTATTATTTCCATCAGATGTCGAGACTCGCAACACCGTTTTTCCATTTGACTAGCATTTATTGGTGTGACTAAGCTGGCACATTTTATTGGAGTCAAGGAAAGTCATTCATTGTAACATAGACAATTTATGTAATGCAATTACGTTTACTTACTTACTCTTTTGTCTCTACAGTCCATAGAGTAAACATATCCACTTTTATTTTTCATTTTCTTCAAAACCAAGTTAAATATTTTTTGTATCTGTAGTTTTATTTTTTTCTCTGTCTATCACAATATATTTGGTTTCAACCGTTGTTATCATCACGTCCATATTATTAACCAATGCAAAACTTGTTCAGTTTGAATGATTCCCCGTGATTCGAATAAATTTTCCTCATTATATATACATATTACAAACAAAAGTTTTTAGTATTTTAGCTTCTGTGGCTGTCAAAGTAATTTCAATTAGTTTTATCATATTTCCATGTACTTTAAAATATGGTACAATATTTTTCTATTCAAAGAAATCATAACCTCGCTAAAAATTAATAAAAAGTTCATAGTTTCATGTTTTTTTCAAAAAACTTTTTCCAGTGCATTCTTGATACTAACTGATCAGTCGTAGTTTCTCCTGTTCTGAAGCTACACTAATAGTCTCCTGTTGTTTTTTCAACAATGAGAGGTAATAGATTCATTATAATCATCATCATCATTTAGTGGTGCTTAAAACTGAAATTCTACGATAATTTTCATAATTCGGTAGGCCTTTTCATGTATAAGACAACTTTATTTGGCATTGACTTTTGAATCTAAACAGTACTCAAAAAATCGTTAACTATCCTTTTAAGACGTTCCTTCCCATATTTCAGTAACTCTGCATTCCAAAGTTAATATTTCGCTGTTTTCATCATATTCGACACTATACTTACTCATTTCTATCTCCAAAGCTTTCACTTATTATGTTTTATTTACCTAGCAATTATTTGCTCCTGCTTTAATAGAAATGAATTTTGGGTTGATATCCCCTGACGTTTTTGTTAACTACATTGTACTGAGATCCCTTATCTTTGATAGTAGGTTTTCTTCTATTTTGCTTTGTTCTAATACCTCCTTGGTTTGACCGAAGTGAAAATATCTTACATATTTTCATACAGCCTTTCATTTTGTTTTGTTTGAAAAGAAAACATTTTTTCTCTGACCAAATTATTTTCCATGATAAATTCCCTGCACTTATACTTGATCGACTCTTTTCTTTAATTCAATATGATGACTGTATTTTCGTTTAGGTCACAATAAAGCAGTTATTCGAATCTCCGAATTCATCGTGTTGTCTGAATTCTTTATTTTTACCAATAATACATTTCGTTGTTATTGTTTCAGCCGCTCCATGAGAACAACCGTCGCAGGTCTCCGGTGGGCAGTACTACGAGCAGACGTCCTAAAGCCACCTCCACCCCTCAGCTTTTAGAAGCATCCAGCTCCGAAGAAAAGTGAGTATAATCCAATCCACATATATAAAATTATACAGTTTGCAAACCTAACCATTTTCTTAAGTCTTAATTACTTAATGACTTGTCTACACACATTTCTGATTGAGGTTTTCACTTTCTTAAGATTTGTTGGTTTTCTCTTGAATACTTTGCTTTTCAAGTACCAGAAAATCTTCGGTAAAATAATTTTAAAAACAACGAAGTAAAATCATACAATATTTTGCTAAATGAGAAATTCTCATTTAGCTAAGATTCGCTATTATATGCTCAGCACACTGAGTGGACAGTACATGGCGAACCTCGTTCAAAAACGTAACTTCCTAATTTCAAGATGAGTCTAGTATTTTAATTGACCTAGAAATGACTACGACATTTAATAGGGATCTAGTTTATTTTAATTTGTATAGAGAATTATTTTTCAGTTTAACTTTGCACTAGTTTTTGGTTACTCTTGCAAATTTGTGCTAACTACGCTTAAAATTTTTGCTTTTACTATTTTGCTCATGCTCAATTTATAAGCTTGTCGCACATCTTTTTCAACTCTTGAGCCCTTCCGTCCGCGATTCGCTACGTCTCTTTTTATTCGCTAGCAGGCATCAGAGATGGAAGTGTCGATTGCCGCTCCCGCTAAGTGCGAGGTTCGACAATAATCCGGTTTGTACACATATCGCCAGTGGAGATTCATCGGAAACTGACTGAGATTTATGGTCACCATACATGACCGCTCGCTACGTCCGCAATTAATGCAGGACTTCTACTGAGGGTCGTAATAGTAGACAATAACGAACAGAGTTGAAGACCGCCGGTTTCAGAAGCGATTGTACAGAAGATCAACATTGAACTACTTAAAGATCGGAGGGTCACTAGCCGTTAACTTGTTAAAAGAATTTCTGAAGGTTTCCAAAGCACATTGAAAGAATTTTCACAGAAATGTTGGGATATCGCAAGATATGTGCTCGCTGATTCCGCTGGATGCTGACTGATGGACAGACACAAGAAGCAATTTCTTGAATGTACTCGCAAATTACTTCAACAATGTGAGAGGGTAGGCAACAAGAAGAAGTTGTTGAACTCTATCGTTACAGGAAATGAAACGTGAATGTTTCTTTACACCCCCGAACCAAAACAACAATCTGGTCAGTGATTCTGGTTCACCGCCAACAAAGAAATTCAATTAAACATAATCGACAGGAAAGGTTATAACTACTGTTGGATGGAAATGGGGTACTTCTCATCGTTTTCATGGAACTTGGGACGACAAATATTATGAATATTCCAAACTCCGGCGAGCAAACTACCCCACGCTACTCATAAAAAGAAAGGGGCTTAGGAAGGAATTTGGGTGGACTGTTAAGCGCCACCCCAGGACTTAGCCCCCAGTGATTATCATCTCTTCCCCAAGCTAAATGAACAAGTAGTAAACGCTTTAAGAGCGATTTCTTCGACTAAGAAATAAAAAAGCTGAACTACCGTTTTCAAAAGTGTGTCAAAAAAACTATGTATATATTAATAACGATAAATAATGTTTTCTATTCGTGAAATTCATGAGAACCTTACTTCGGTACTACCCTCTTTTTCAGATCCGATTCACAGCTTGAAAATTTCAATTATTATAGCTATTATTTTAGTTTCTTTCTTGTTATTCAAGCCTCGCTTCGTGATCAAATTGTTTCATATAGTGTTCAGTAAACTTCAAATTGTGTTTTTATCTTCATATCAATCCAAATTATATCCATTTTGTTCTATAATTATACAATCATAATTTCATGAATTGCATTGAAAATGTTATCATCAATATTATATTAATATTCCCATATGCACAAAAAATATCGTAACATGTGCTTATTACGTTTCAATTAAATAATATTGATATTGCAAATAATTCAAAATGAATGATTTTGGAAATCCTATAAACGTGTATTGGTTTAAAACTAGAAATTCGCTTCTGTGCATGTATTCGGCAGGAATTTGTATTATTGCAATCTAAACTCGGAAATACCAACAAAAAATATTTGGCTTCGTATAGCATCGTATTACATGTATATCCAATATACTTGAAACTACGATGATAGATCGGAATCTCTTCAATCAGTAGACAATTATTTACGGCATCCGATTAAATTATAATCCTTCTAACATAACTTTAAATTAATAATATTTCCACATTCAAGTAACATACCGATTCAGAAAACCATAGCAATGACTTTGTTCTATCCCCTACATATATACAAAATTCTAATCTATCTCATATCTGCCGAGACAAATTCAACTGCAGAGAATAATATTATAGTTAACCAGTAATGTGAAGTTATCTTCGTTTTCACATAATTTGCCTGCTAATTGCAACAAGAAGTTGTTACTACAGAAAACTATAATCTTCGTCTTAAGCTACAAATAAAATTGCTGAATGGCAGTAGTATAAGTACTTTGATTTTACTCAAGGAAACTGCAGCATGATGCGCTTAAGAACCTAACAATTACAGATGTTGTACGGCACCACGCTTTGGGATTTGTACTGAAGACTGATTAAAATTAAATTCATCAGTTAAGCGGTTATTATAAAATGACAAAAGCGTTATTTAATGAGCTATTGAAGATAGTGCCATCTCAAAATTCTAAACATCACAATCGCTGGAAAAACTTCACTGGTTAGAAAGAATATTTCATGCATTATCTATAACACATATAACGAACACTAACTATTATATAATGGAACTAAACTCAAATTTACAAATACAATAATTAAAAAAAACTTTTATCCTTTTTTTCTGTGAGGGTTCGAAAAATTTTCACATACGAATATTTTTTAACCAATGCTATGAAATGTTTCAATCTCCTCATCGCCTCCGTACGTTCTTAAACAGCATTACCGAGAGAAGTAATTTCACACTATTATTATTCAAGCCAACCAAGAATTGTTCCATGACAAATTGATACCGCACGTTTTCCAAACGAAAATATTGAATCTCTCACAGTAACTTTTATGTTTGGTAAATGCAAGACAAAGTGAATTCCTGTTTAGAAAATATCTTTTAGTTTATTTTAAACAGTTGTCAAAGAAATTAAAATAATCAATATTTTGATAACAGTACCCTATGATGCCGTATACCATATTCATCAAAAACTGTCTAGATATATCAAGATGACAAAGAAGATTTAATTTCGGTTGAATGAAATTACTCGATAATAAAACCAATTTTCCGGAATTTCACAGTCACTGGAATATTTCACGAAGAATATTCAATGCTCGATCGTGCACGAAGAAGTCACACGCTTTTTTCAATTTACAAAATGGCAAAGGTACAAAACATCCCGTGAGAATAAATAAATTTGGTTCCATGATAAAGGATATAGTGAAATTTATGTAATTTCTGAATATAACGATCATTTGCGAGTATTTTATTTAGATCTTTAAATTGTAAAGCCCCATAGAGGTTGGAAATCTAGCCATTTTGCTGGATTTCAATATGAAAAAGTGTAGTGGAATCGATTATGCCTTCAGTTCCACTAAAACCTGAATACAACAATGCTGGATAAGAACACTACATTTCCCCACTCGTTTCAACTTCGACCTCCGCTAATAATGCAATTACTGATAGTCCGGAGCCAGCAACATAAATACACGACCAAATTCCTCTTCAGCGATAATTAGTAGAATACATCAGAGAATGCATCACTAAAACCTAGTGAACGTCAGCTGCGGCTTGGTGGGTGGGATGAGTGGCAGTAGTCTCCCATGCACGACAAAAAAAATAAATTCAGTCATTTCCTCCCAACTAAAAATTAGTGAATTTATAACTGTCCCAATATTTAGAAGAAACAAAACCAGCAGCTTACGATACTATATATTATACGTCAGCTGGAGCCTCGAACATGAAGAAAACTTCAGTAATTTCCTCTCAAATAAGAATGTTATTGGTGATAGCTTATATGTAACTGTGAATAAATATATAAGTCAGCTGACTATATCTTGATGGAAAAACCTTTCAAAAATATTACGGAATATTAATTTTATAATAACACTCGTATTGGAACGTGATGCCGAATTATTAATTATAAGTTATTTCCTCCGAGCTGAAAATTTGTGAGCTGATTGTTAAAATACTATTGTGATAAATTTTAAAAATCAGCTAGCAGTAATTCGAGGGAAACCTGGTCAGCTGATGCATTTATATAACCAGAAGATTTATATATTTATTCACAGTTAAATTTAAGCTGTCATCAATAAAACTTTTATTTGAGAGGAGATCACTGAAAGTATAATTTTTCTTCATGTTCGAGAAGCCAGCTGGCGTATATTACACTATAGTATAGTCAGCTGATTGTTTCTTCGAGTTATTGGGATAGTTACAATTTCAACATTTTTAGCTGGTTACCGCTCATCACACCCACCAATCCGCAGCTGACATTCACTAGGCTTTATTACATAACTCTTTGATGCATCTCACCAATTGTTTGTCGAGAGGAAATCATTAAGTAATTTTTCTCACTTGTACTCACTTATTAAGTTATTTATAATACAACTCGAGAAAAGAATCGTTGGATTGGTTTTTCTTTTACCTAGTTGAGGTTTACCTAGATAAATAAATTTATAGTTCTATAAATTTTAATTGAGAACTGAGAAATAATTAATTTTTCCTGTTGTTTTCTTTCAACTATTTTGATTTTATTCCTATTGAGAAATTTATGATGTAGGTGATCTATTGATTAATATAAATACGAAAATTGTCAGTGTCACTATCATATTTTTATAAAGACTGAAAGTAGTCGAATGAGGGGAGAAGGAAGGGAAGAACTAAAAAACCAATATAAAAATAACTAAATTAGGATACAAAATTATAGGTAATAGGTAATAATTAGTGTATAAGTCCATAGCCAAAATTAAACCAGTAGGCAACATTCCCGGAACTAAGTAAGTCGTTTACAGAGTAGGAGGCATTTTCCAGTAAATATGCCCTCAAATTATTGCGGAATGTATGCTAACGAATTAGGTAAACGGATTCAAAGATGAATAAGGAAGGAAGAGTCAGAAGTTTTTTAATCTTTTAAAGAAGTCCCCGCAGTAAGCCCTGCTGTTTAGTCCGAGTAAATATATCGTTCATAAACAGAAGAAACAAAATGAGCCTAGTACTGAGCCTTGGGGCACATTCTATTAGCTTGCAGCAATTTGTTAATTAAAATATTTTGATTAATACAATCGAAAGCCTTAGAAACATCACAAAAAGTTGTTTCAGTGGAGTGAAGGCTGTTTAGGCTAGAGTAGACATTGAAACACAATATTGATTGTTGCAATAAAAAATATATTCCTTACCTTACTTAATAATAGAACTTTTTATTTCTGGTAAATCATGATTTAATTCATAACATTTAAAATCAGCATTTCATTAATAGCTTAAAAATGTTCACATTATTTCTATTCGTGGAGTTGGAGTAGATTTTTCTCACTATTGGAGTGCACATGATATTAAGTACCTTTATTTGCACAAACTAATGTTGTTTTCCATTTTGTGCAAATAATAAATCTCATAATCGAGGCCAAAACTAAAATATCCTTTGTATGGAGAATCCGTCCTAATATCCTGTTTGGAAATGATGTCCATTTCACTTCAACTGTTACGTAATATTACGTTGACATACTATAAGGAAGAGAAAAACCAGGAAAGCTACATAAAAGATCAAAATTCCTGATATATACAAAAGGAAATGAAAGTGAACATATTTTTGAATAAAGGTTGTCTTATCATTGATTCCTAAAGTACTAAAAAAGACATTATGCAATAGAAGCTCCTTAAAGCGTAAATTTTACACTTTTCTCTTCTTTTACACTAAGCACTACGTTGGTGTTGTCGAGAGGTTGGATTGCCTCGATGTTGTATTTTGAGAGCCGTTGTTCGTGACCGCTGGCATATTTAGTGGTTACTATCTATAAATCCGATGAGCTAAGTATTTCAAAATCAGGATACATCAACGATGTATTTTAGCAGCTTAAATTGGAATTTATGGATTTCTTTGGTGTTACTTTTTTTGACACATCCTTATAGTTGAATCCCGTAAGTCCAAGTCGGTTTCAGAATTTGTTTACAAGTAATTTATTATATAATGAAATTGTGAATTCCCTTTCCAGCAACCAATCCATTTTATACCTGATAACGATTTCTTCTCATCTCTTCTCAATGTTAGCTTTTTAGTGGTGCTTAGATTTTAGATTCAGCCCTAGAAATTTTGCTGTATCAGCATTTTTGAAATTAACATGTACAGATTTTTATTTAAAGTTATTCTCCTTTTTTTAGTCTATAAATATATTTTACTAATTGATATCTGTAGGTTGTATGCCGCTTCTTCGTGGATGTCCTTTACTATCAGTATAGCGGTGTCTTCAGCAAATGTTAAGTTAAGGACCGGTCCAAACAAAGTTGAGTTTGTTTCAGCAACGGTTTCTTCAGTATGTATTCGAGCCGTCATTCGCGACACTTTGCAAATGCTCTAGTCACCTTTTTTTGTAGTGATTTATATGATATCGGCTGTCCTGTGTACTCAGTCAATGTGGCTTCCCTTGAACCAAAACTTATGTGCATTTATTAATTTTCTTTCGTCAAGTATATTACAGTCGAACCTCGATAAGTTAAATACCTCCCAAACTCGAAGAAATATTTCATCCCCTTTCCCTTTAAGCACCAAAATCTCCATTGCTCGAAATTTTAACTCTCTATAAGTCGAAGTAATTAGTGAATAAACCCCTGTATCTCTAATATAAAATTATTACTATAAGAATTTTATTTGGATTATCAATTCTATGAAATAGAATATATAACTGGCGTCAGGTTTTCTGCCGGCGATTATAAAATGTAGACTTAATTGGGATTTACGGAAATTCACATCAATTTTGACCTCCACGCGAAGAAAATGATTAACAATGAGTGTGATACGTAAATTAAAAACTTGAGTCTTGCTGAAAAATTAAAGTGCTCGAAGAAGTGAACATTAGACAAAAAAGAAAGATGTTGCGGATCAATTTGGTATACCATTAAGTACTCTTTCGACGAACATAACATAAAGAATGAAGAAGATATCACAAAAAAAGTTTGGTCAAAGCTTATCGTGCAAAAGACGGCGAACTCCCGAGTTTCTCTACTTGGAACAGTGATTACTAAAGTGGTTTAAACAGGGTCTCCATGAAAAAATAAGCATTAGTGGGCCAATTTTATATAGTTGAAGAAAAAGTAGATTTTTGTTAAAATATCGATTGAATAATTCATTTTTGTTATCTTTAGAGAGTACAGGTTGTCTCTGTAAAAGGTGCGGATTGTCAACATTTGGCATGAGCCACACCTGACCTTCAGATAGTAGTGTAGAATTATTTATTCCGTTAAACACAAACACAAACATAAAGAAAACAGTAATTTATTTAGTCGTTTTCTCTTTGAAAATTGTATAATCCAAGTGATATAAACGTCTACAGAATGGAATGATAATATTTAGTTTCTGAGAACTAAACATGTAGTTGTCGACTATTGACAATTGGTAACTTAAAATTGCTATATATATTCATTTTCTTTTTAGAAACTTGTTGATTAAAATTTTGTCACTGTGTTTTTTGACAAGAAGATTTATTTTCACAGTTGGAGTACAATTTTGTAGACACATTTTCTCCCTTGGATTCTTTAATATTTAATAACGGGTTTTGTCTCTATTCACACTTTCTCTACCCGCTTCTCTCATTTTTATATTTTTTCCATTTCTCCTGGTAGTTTTCCTCCTGAAGCAATCATGCTAGAAGTTGGCAATTCCTGGTACAATTCAATCTCTCGTTAAGAAGGGTGCAATGAAGAATTTCTTCATAACATATCGTGAAGTTGCCGGTTATTCTATTCCTCTAAGGTATTAACATAAAAGTATACACAAATTAGAAAAAAAATCTTATACCTGTGAGTTTAATGTTATAAATACGAGTAGTTGAACCATTAAAAAAATTAGCAGTGGACACAGCAGTTCAACGACTTCTATTATCTATCTACGAGTATATATATATATACCATCATTCACAAAAACTATTTTATATTAAATTTCATGCTCTCTTGCACACATACTTCCTTTATTTCTGTTTTGTATAACCCATTAAGTACCTTTTTACGTAATTTGATCATACACATTACTTACTAAATTCGTATAGCGAAACAGTATATTCTCATTAAAATTATAAAAGGTGTGCAATTTTATTACTCCCCACTTTATCCTAAGTATCCTTATAAACCATTTATATTCCAGAGTTAAATATTTATAATCAATTTCCCTGGCGGCGGAGAAGAGTTTCCACTCCAATCGGTAATTGAACATCAAGAATAATAATTTTATGAGCGATTACGAAGTGTTAAAAATCGATAACTATTAATCGTATTCAAAATATCAATTGTCAGTTGATTATTATATAATGATAATATGATATAAATAACAGGATATGAATATTCTGTATTATTAAATAGAAAAATTCTGGTCACAGTACAAACAGAATTACTGTTCAAGTACGAGGGTGTATTGATATCTAGTTAGCCTAGACCAGTTTCATGTATAAACAAAATATTGCGTTACCATAGCAACGAACAATAACTTATTAAAAGTGTTAGTGAAAAGTTTGACTTCAAAAAAGTAAACCAGAGTTACGCGATAAATTAAAGAAAAAAGATGTCCACCGAAATTGTGGAAATCGAAAAATTGGAGTATCGAGACATGACTGATCGGGAAGGCCAGTTTCTGTGTGAGACCCCGAAAATATCGATGCAATTCATGACATGATTTTATCAGATCGTCGAATTGAGCTAAACGGATATTTGAAGCGCTGAATATTTCATACGAACGCTTTTATCATATAGTTCAAGTCAATTTGGATATGATAAAAATTGCTGCAAAATGGATCCCCAAATGTTTGAATGTTGACCAAAAGCGTGCAAGGGTAAAAGCATCGCGTTCGATCTGTGCTCGATTTGAAAACGATGTAGACTTCTTAAACAGAATTGTTACTATAGATGAAACTTGGGTACATTTCTACGATCCAGAAACAATAATATTTAGTGGGAAAAAGGTATATGAATAAAATTACTCCTAAACATACATATCAAGTGTCAAAAATAAAAAGCTTATTGCAAAACCTCAAAAGTATGTAGTTATGGAGAAAATATTAATAAACATTTTCCCGTGAAAATTACTTAGTTTTAATTTAAGATAACTAATATGTGTTTATCTTCAGTATTTGAGAGCTCAATAATTCGAGTCACAATTTTGTCGCGATATTAAGGATCCACTCACAAAAAATCAAACAACGACGCAGACGGAAAAAATGTAATACGATTAATAATTGAAAAATTAGTTTACCACACCAAAATATATTCTTTTTAGAAAATACTGACAAATGGAAACCCTGACTATTATTTTTTTTAGCAAAATTACACAATATTTGGCATTTTCTAGAATATATTTTTTTTTTCAGAAGAACAGCTGAAGATACTGAACAGTCAGTTTGTCATTCTACTACCTCAGAGAACAAAACTTCGGGAATGCGCAAGCAGTTATCAGGTAAATGTTTTTTAATTGCTCTATTATTAGAAGAGCGGTAATATCGGTTATGTAATTTATCAAGTGAGTTATAATCATTACTGCAAGTAGAATACTATATTTTATTTACGGCATTATATACAATTACAGAGAATGAACTTTCTTGTCAGTTACTTATAAAACTTAAGTGAATAGACTAAATCTTAGAGTTTTCTTGCTGTGGATGTCGGGTATATGTGTCTTCAAATTTAAGCAAAAATTTCTGCCAATCCTTTCATATTTTAGCGTTTTTTCATAGCCTCTATCCCATATCTATTCTTTTTCCCCTTTTAATTTCGGCATTTGTATTTTCCCAAGATTACATTGGACGTTCTCGTTTCCATTTCCTAGTTTGCCAATCCTTTATGCCGGGCTGTTGACCTCCATCCTACAAATATATTCAAATTAACAAAGCTGTTTTTCTTTTCATTTCTTTCAATATCAGGTTCTATATTCCAGTCTTCTTATTATTTTGTTTCTCATTCAAGTTTTTCCTGGTGAACGTCCTACTCTGCTGCTTGAATTTTACTATTGAGTAAACTTTCACTAAAATGAAAAAAGACTGGTCGAAGTACTGATTTGTACCGATTCATTTTGATATTTTATGTTATTTCTTGTGTTCCCAGAATATTTCTGTTTAACGTATAATAAAGTTCAATTATCGCCCTGATTCTTTTATTCACATTCCAGATCTCGCTGTCAAATACTTTTTAAATGTCTATAAAACAGAGGTATACTTTTTGATTTTCTTTCAGTTTTTCTCTAATATCTGAATAAATGTTATTTAAAATATCAAATAACAAGATGTACTTTATGATTTGTTTTCAGTTTTTCTCTAATATTTGTATCTATGTAAATTAAAATATCAAATACAAGTAGTAATTTCTTAAGAATACGATGATTGTTTTTTGAAATTAAATTTTTTTTCAATCAATTTTACTTTCCAGCGAAAAGCGTACAATTTATCTATACCTTATACAAATTTTCCTCTGGTTGTCCCCTCTCCATATTAGAAGTTTCTAATATGGAGAGGGGACAACCAGTACATAAAATATGTTTCTTCTAATTCAAAACCAAACTTTAATGGTTCTGATAAAATATTCAAAAACATTCAATACATGTAGACTTGTAATGAAAACCGTGCTGTATGCCAACAAACCCTAAAATTAGTTATTTAGTGAAATCGGTGCTAAATACCATCGCCTATGACCTATCAAGCGCACTAAGTGCCAAATCGCAAAATGTCTGTGTAGTGTGCTTCGCAAACAACGGAAAAGGGTTGAAAAATGCAAAGTTGAGGATTTTTTTATTTCAAAAGTGCATCTACTTCTACCTTAAGTACAACAAAACTTCAGATTTCGATAGTCCAATGGATTCAGATATCAGCTGAAAATCTAGGCCAAGCTAGACTAGAAACACTTTAAATGAAATAGAGGTTTGGAGAAAAAAACATGTCAATGTTCAAACACTCCAAAATATGATCGTGCTACAGGTTGAATATGGAAGCCGCATGTCGGATTAAAAAAAAAGAAAAACCTGGAAGTTGTGATTCCTCTCTTAAATGCAGAAAAGGCTTTTTTTAAAACCTATTAGGTCTGCCCAATTCATAAGTTTTATTAGAGGATTATTTTTAAGTTACAGGCGCTAATATTATTTTTGCGGTTGGTGGCGTGTCATATTTAGTTCTGTTAAAATTGTTCACTAAATGAACACTTTCAATAAAATCGGATCATGTAATGTAAAGTTTTTTTTTAAATTAAACAAACGCTTTTCAACTTTTTCTCGTTTTTTTCTATTCCCAGTACTGTTAGGTATTAATATTCTTGAGCTTTTGTGAAGAGTCTAGCATAATTTTTGTTTTTTTCAACTACCTACTCAATGGAGTAAAAGCTGGAATTTTTAATGATAGTGTACTAATAAAGAGACTACTTTCTAAGTTTGGTCTATGTTCATTTTAAGATGTTTCTAGCACTAGCATTTTGTTTAATATTCTGAGAACATATGTACAAGTAATTAACACACTACTTATTATTACCACAACACCAACAATCACAATTATAGTGCCTGACGGGCGTTTAACTTGGTGATAGAAACGGGCGTCGGTGTAATTTTGAGTGTTGGTGTGGTGGTTGTAATTAATAGTGTGTTAAGTATGAAATATCACCGTTCCGGAAATTACAACTTAGTATATGTACAATTGTTTATTAGTCTGTGTTCTTCACCTGATTTCGATGAATAATCTGATCTAATTAAGTTGGAATCTCTGGAACGTTGGCGATATTCATACTGAATACACTGTTTATATCAACACTCACAATCACATTGTCTGACGCGCGTTTCGATAACTAAGTTATCGTCTTCAGGGACTGAAGGTAAAGGTACCAGTTTACCTGATATTTTCTGCCAAAAATAGCTAATGGGCTGGAACTTTTAAATAAAAAAAAGGTTTTAAAAATTCTATTTTCAAAGTAGTACTTATATACTTTAAAGTAGTTTAAAGAAATCGAGAAATGAATTGTTCTGACGTTAAATAGACGATGACGACATTTTTAGTGATTCTGTAGTCAAAAAGATAACAAATAAGAAACTATACCCTATTTTCAAATTAGGAAACCTGAATCACACCACTAAAAATCACAAGAAAAGTTAGTAAATTATAAGCGATGACATAAAATACTAGTTATACTAAAATTATATAGTCTGGAAATAACGAACTACAAACTAAATAATAATTTACCTAATAAACACACGATAACAGAGGGATTGTATATTATGGAAAACGACAAAAAAATACAACGAATTGTAAAATTGAAACTATAAAGAATTTCAGGGTCGTTTGTAAAGAAGTTACAGTTACAGTTGTCAAATTTGGTGACCCATGGAGTTTTGAAAAGTTTTCTAATTATTGATAAAGCAAATTTTAAAACAATGATAAGATCTGAGTTTTTTCTGAGCAATGGTAAATAATTCAGAATGAAGGAATCACAATAGACGAACTGCATTATTTCGAGAACAGAGAATGTTTATTCTTGGAAAATTGAGCTATATGTGAAATGAAGATCAGTTGAATAAAAAATTGGTTAGGTCTGCAATTGGTTAAGAAACTGTTTCATTACAAATACAAGAATTTAATTCGAAAATAGAAAAAAATCATCAAAAATCTCTATATGTTATATAGTTTAGCAGAATAATGTATTTTTCATCACTTCTTACCTGGATTTCTTTTATAGAATATTTCGTAGTAAGATTCGGTACCTATATAGAACTAGAAATGGTATGAAAAAGGGCTTATTTTCCTACAGAATACCTATTATTCTGAAAACGGTAATTTCAGTACTTGGAAACCAGATGTGGTACCTATAAAAATTGTTTAATCATTGAACTAATTGCATCATTATTAATTAAACATTATTTGCAACAAATAAACATTTTTCAATATATCAGAACATTTAATTACATCGCCTATTATTTGTTAAAATTAAAATACTAAATAAATTCATATAAAGTTATAAATAATTATTAATTGAAAATCTGTCTCACTATCATTACTAAAAAAAGAAACAATTATCATTTTCTATAAGATCATCAACAATTCTATCTAACTTGAACATTTCATCTTCTTTTTTGACATTTGCAACACATTTGCCAGTAAATGTTTATCACATTTTCCAAGGATTGCATTGGAATATCCTTTACATCTTTTAGTTTAAAAGTAGTATTTTTGACTGCCAATTCATTTTTTACTTGAGACCAAATCAATTCTATGAGGCTCAATTCACAATGACAAACATTTTTGCATATCTTTTTCTAATGTAGGTGTTGTTGGAACCTTTTCTACCCTACAGCTGTGGTAAGAGGCATTGTTCATTACAATTACAGCACCGTCTGGCAATTTCTTCAGAAATTCGGAAAACCAATTTTCCTAACCTCATGATAATCTACAGTTTTTTTACTTCCAAATATTAGCAATGTATTTTTAACAAATCCATGCTCAGATCCCTCATGAAGATTATTAAACGTTTGCCTTTTTAGATGCATTTTTCAACCTGCAGACAATCCTTTAAAAAAAGCATCTTTTTTATCTCGAATAGATATATTTATCCATATTTTGTAATTTGTATGACCTTCATTTAGTCATGTTTCATCAATAAATGAGTATCTGTACTCGCCTACACTGTTGATAGATCTTAGGTTTTTCTTTTGCACCTTACCATATCATTGCATTCTATCAAAATACTCTTTCTGTTTCGAAACACAGTCGATCTAGCAACTCCTAAAAAATAAAATTTGTATCCGTTAATACTAAAACGCGCTATCCAAAGTTTTTACAATTTTAAACACAGTGGCATTACCCTTTGTCCATGTCCATCATTTAAGATTTGTTTATACAAATTGACAACGTTTTACTTCTCTGTTGCCGATAAATGGCTTAAAATTACAGAACTCCTTTTTTGGGAGGACGATTGATGTTTGCTACTACTTGGAATCTTATATCGACTCCATTTTCAAATTAGTCCTGACTATTTTTATATTTTAATGAAAGATTAATAAGAACGTAAGAAAGTACAAAATGAACACTATTTGTTTACAATTTGGACAATTATCAATCATAATTGTATATGTCGAAAACGGTGAGTAAAACCGGCTGAGATTTGATCAATTTGAAATCTGCAGAATTGCTAACTTAAATTCAAATCAGTACTCTTAATTTAAAAACAGGATATATGCGTAAAAATTTTATAGATGATCTAGTGTCAATCTCACGTCCTAACTTAAATTCAAATCGGTCCTACTAGTTTTAGATTTTAGATTTTTCCATTTTCAAAAGATTTATCATTGTTTGTTTACATTTTTTTATTGTCATTGGAAACATTCTAGATGTATTTGTTGGTTTTGTAATCATCCTCTTCAAAATTATAAAATAGTAATTTAGATAACTATATAACTATATATTTCCTCAACTATTTATCGGATATTATATCGATAAAATGCCTAAAAATTTAAACAATGCGAAAAGTTTAAATGTAGAGTTGAGTAATTTGATTCTGAGTCTGATATTCTAGATTTATTACGGAAGCCGTATTTGTATTTTCGATAAAAACATGAGATTGGGATTATCACGGTGAAAAGTATTTGTTATGTTAAAATTGAAATAATCCGTATAATATTTTAAAAATTATGTTAATACCTGTTGAAGTTGAAAAACTGAAAGAGTCTCAAATTATGGAATATCTTTAGAAACTTGAGTCATAAATTGAATAATAGAAAACTCAACTTCTTGAAATCATAAAATGTGTAGAGATAAACATCAAGTATTTCTACTTCTACTTCATTTCTCACTATTTTCTATTCAATCTTACTGAAAATATTTAAGGTAATACTAAAAATTATTATGGAGATAATGTGGGCACTGATGAAACTCTGCAAGAAAAAGCACTAGCTGTGTGGTAAAAAGCTTAACAAATAGTGAATCCTGATGTTTGGATACAGACAGTAAGATACACTGAAAAAATAATACAATATAAATGAGATAGAGAAGTGGAATTTGATAGAGAGAATATGCATCCACATTATTTAATTGATGATTCTAATACCTAGTATAGTAATGGGTGAATGTGTATATCAAAAAAGGTTTGCGATATATTCACGATAAGTACAAAATTGACAGTGTCTGGAAATTGCCAAATTTAAAACAACTTTTCGATTTAAAAAATAACAAAACCTCAACACAAAAAAATTAATGTTTAGTTGATTCAAATTTTCAAAAACATTCTAATATTATGAAGTAAAATTTCTTGAATGCTTCATGTGAAAACTATAGCAGCTTCTCCAATCCATCTTCTTTGAGAAATTTTTGGATTTATATAGAGCAACACATTCTGAAAGTATGTGATGTATCACCCTCAGTTGACAAGATCGGGTTAGGATAACTATTAATATTCCTTTTATTTCTACTTACGACCATTACATAAATAGATCTCTTGTGATTATGATTTCTCAGAAGTTAGGTTAAGTAATGAAAACAACAGCTGCCATGTACATAGTTTTTTTACATTCAAAATGAGAAAAAAAATCCAAAAAGTAATGTTGCTGTAACGTAATCGTCTTAATCACGTAAATAAGGATTACGAAATGGATTTAACATATTACCTTCGCCATATTTGGGAAAACAGCGCATTCACCAAATATTCCAATATAGAAATGTGAGTATTAACTTTCAGTAACTAATATTGGCATATTCGGTACATTCGTTAATTAATACTTCATCTAATGATTTTTAGCATACTGTCTCACAACATGGTAACATAGGAATCAAATCATGACAAACTTCATATGTAGCTCTCTAACTCCAAAACACCCATAATAACTTTTCGATGAAATATTTAATGTGAGTTCCACAACATATGCGTTTGTCTCTCTCTTCAAATCTTCATTTGTTTCAAATCCATCAAGCCATTTTTCTAAATTTGGGAACAGAAACTAATCAGAGACAGCCAGACAAAGTTAATATGACGGAAGAAAGCTTTACTCGTAACAAAATTCGACTAATTTTTCTGCAAGGATAAAATAGACATGCTCATTGTCTTCACAGAGAAAAACTTCTTCCTTTTATATATCTTTGTTTTTTTTTTGAGGTTTTATATCAAAACGTATCAATATCAGCATAAAAGTCTGCGGCGAATGTACTTTTTAGTGGTGTATAATATACCAAGTTTCATCTACTGCGGAATGTCGGTGAAAAATTCACTTGGATTATGTTTAAAGATATATACATAAACATTCGTACGAAATTTTAATGTGAAGGAGCTTTTGATCAACATCCAGCAATCACGGCACTCACCTTGCAGATAGCTTTTTCATATAGAACCTGTTATGAAAAATATTACCTACCCTTCGATTGAAATATTCACCTTATCAGCTATCTCACGTAGCTGAATACAAAGACATTACGAATTTTATTAACTTTTTCTGAAATGGTTACAGTAAATGACGGTCTTGAACGTTCAGCATCCTCTATATTCATTAGCTCATTTTCGAAAGCAAAAAAACACTTAAAATCATTCCAGAGGACGGAATACTTCCAGTATGATATTTATATAACTTTTTCTTAATTTCTTTAATTAACTTTTCATGTAAAATATAATTTTTAACTTACAGTTGAAACTCTTTTTCTCTATATATTTATCCAATCTCAAGTGTTAGCAATCTCCGAAAAGTCGCTAAATAAAAACTTCTCTCCTTCGGCATGTTGACGCGTTTCACTCCTTTCTCTTGCTTTGTCGCCACGTTGATTATGAATAATTTTAGAAATAACCTTGATCGACAGTTTTTGTATCAGTTCAATCTGATAATATTTGAGCTGAGCAGTAATTTCATCAGAATAAGTACTGCTACTTTTCAACGAGTGAAATTAATGAAAATAAGTGTTAAAACTTTACTAGATTAATGTTTTTGGAGGTTACTCTTAGTTCTCTCAAAGTTTTAGTTCTAAACGTCGAAAAGGCGTCGGAAACAGTGGAGATTTAATATCTACAATGAATCAAAATTTCATTTGCTTAATATGAGATCCGTGGAAAAATAATTTATGGTAATTTTCAGTTCAGCTCAACTAACTAGCATAATACATCTTTTTTTAGTATTTCTTATAGTAGGTTGTGACTTTGGTTCTAAATCATCCATAAGTAGATTTTTTTTAACTCCGAATATAAAATTTTGTTGCAGCTTCAAGCCGAGAAACGGAAAGCGTTATTCAAAAATTCCGAAAAACATTCTCGTTGCACTTTCACCATCAAAGAAAATCGAAAATTATCGATTTAGAGAAAGATGATCTAGTTTCATCGCCGCCACCCTCTCTGGATCTGTGCGATCCATCCAAAGAGATGTCAATGCCCTCTCACGTGCCGCCTGCGACGGCCACGTGTAGGATCGATCCACCGGCATCCCCCACGCCACCTAGGATTCCCACACTAGACGACGATGTCGACGATTCGACGGGCGAGCAACAAGCGACGTCTGCCGCCTCCAATGCCGCCATCGAACAAAAATACAAGTAAGAATAATTATGTTTGTTCTAAAATGCTAGTTTACGTTATCTTGTGAGTTCATAGTACATTTGGGAAGTTTTATTATTCCTTTCGGGTAAGTTTATAACATATTATTCACAGGTTAGTTCCTTTTTTATTTATGTATTCATGATAGGAGTTTACGGTTTTAGTGGGAGAAGTATCCCCCCACCAATTTGTTCAGTTTATGCGCAGTTTCGATGGTAAGATAGATTAAAATGATTTGTCTATTCGACATAATGACGATATTGAGTTATTTGATACGTTTTTTCGCTGTCTTTCTTATCTCAAGATCAAATCTCGGCTTTTCTTTATTAGGAAAAAGTTTCCAAGAAATGTTATTCAGGTAAAAAGCTTTCAACGATATCTGAATTTCCAGATTAATTTATAAATGAATTTGTACTGTTAAAATTAATTAAAAATGAAAGGCAACGTGAAGGTCCCAAAGTTAACTGTAATATATGAAATATACTTGACAGGTTCGTTCATCAATGTAATCAATAAGCAGGACCGGAGTGGCGTTTCCCATAAGAGCATACTTTCCCACTTCCAATGTTTGACACGTATTAAAAAAACAGATCAGCAGGAAAAAATGTTATTGTATGTGAAATTTGTAGCATGAGTTGTAGGCATAAAGTGAGTTATGACTAATACCGAAAGTTTTATTCCATACTGTAACGTTTCACGGATGAAATTACTACAAACACTGTATTAACCAACACTGTACTGAGATATAACTTGTTTATCGTCCAGATTACATGTATAATTTGCTGCTTATTAATATTCAATTAACTACTGTGAGCTCTTGCCTACATATGCTCTTGTTATAATTCTAGAAACTTGTTAGACTACCCTTGTTATCTAACTGATCTCGTTTCAGAAACGTTCCACTACCAAATCGTCTTTCTTATAGTTCCCCTAAATTATTAAAATGCAATTATTCATAATGAAGTTTGTCGAAACTTTTAAATTAAAAAAGAATGAGGTCAAATTCCTTTGTAGTTATGATGTCCCGAATCTATTCTCAATCAAATATTGCAAGCATGGAATGCATACTCACCTAGTAATCCAACACATTATAGATTTTATTCATAATTCAAAATTTGATAAAGTATTATACAGGGACTTGATGCAGAAAATTCGGTAGTTAGAAGATGACGTGAAAATAATGCTGTGAAAAAATTTTCTCATACGACCCTAAAGTTATTAGCCTAAATTATACATTGGAACATTATGAATTTTAATGGATGATTACGGATATCCATGTAGTGTTTGTGACGCAATAAATAATTCTACAAAACTATCTGAAGGCCAGGGGCGACTCTTGCCCAATGGTTAACAATCCGTAACTTTTATAGGGATAACCTGTACAATCTAAAGTTGGTAAAAATGAATTTTTCAATCGATTTTTTAAGGTTCTCTTTATTTTACTTGATAAAATTTATGTTTTAGGAGATATGTAGTTTTTTAAATGGTTGTACACGCCAAGAAAACCGTTCGCAATAAAGAGACATTCTGAAGAAAATTATCATGAATTATTGTAATTATTTATTGAAAATATTTACAGGAGGTATTTAGAACACAATCAAACCTTTCTAACGAACATTGTATACTTACATAAGAAAAAAGTTGAACTTGAATCTACGGAGGATATTTCTTTGAACTTGGAAGAGCATTCTAAGGTTCTGCCTTATAGCGTTACAATAGAATTTTATTCCATCGATCATTTTGTTCCTTACGTTTGCCAGTGTTGCATATAACAAGATTTTATAGCCCTTAAATCCATTGTGGGAAGTGGTGAAGGGCTCCATCGTGTATAAACCACATATGTCTCTGCAAAAGAAGAATATTACAAAACATGGGTGGTGAACCAAAGCTCTTGTCTGCTTCATTTACACTAGGAAATCAATCACTATACTTCAGCACTGTAACTTGAAACCGCAAAATTATAGAAAAAATTGCATTATTATAGTACCGTCTATGAATAAGCACTGTCTACAACTGTCCTCTTTAAGAAATACTGTTACTTCATATAGAATCCTCTTACATATTGGCATTACTGGTAACGAACCTGTGTAATAAAAGAAATATCAACATTAAGCCTCCCAACCGAAAGCATTCAGTTATCCAATGATTTAAAAAAGTTATTTAAACAAAAAATCTACTAGTCACGCAAGAATACTGGACCAAAATGCATTCTAAGTTACAATATGAAATCCAGAAAACTGTTCCATCGCCCTTTTTTAGTAAGAATGCTAATCAGTAAGGTAATCTCACGTACATTCACCTAAAGATTCCAGAACCATCTTTTTATGCTTTCAGTACAACAGCGCCTCATGTCAAGCAGCTGTTCACCAGCAGTACTAATTTGAAAAAGAGTTTGGACTCTTAATCATCCTGACATAAATCTATAATTTATCGTACCAAAAAGAAGTTATTTTATACTTAAAAAGGCCATAATTACCTCTCCAAACTATGAATGCAAGATTCGTTTTGCACCTTCTAACATTTCTTCTATTCACAACCCTCGATAATTTATATTGACAAAAATATTCTAGCTTTTTGTTAACAATACATGTGTTTTTCTAATCAGTTTTTTCATCAATAATTTCTATAGAATATCACATTAACCAAAATCTCTAGATATTTGATCTCGCGTCACTTTTGATCGTGGAAATACTGATTTTAAGCTTTGTTTTTATCATTGAATAGAAACTATATCGGTACAATTTGTGCTATTTGAAATTAAATTAAAAACTGATAAAGCTTGCATAAAAGCTTGAAAAACGGTTATACTAATATTGAAATAGTTTTTTGTATACAAAACTTTAAAACAAATGTGCATAATCCAAATGTGAAAGCATGTATTATAAATTGAAAATATAAAGCATGATTTCATTTTTTTGCAATATAAACCTGGTTGAATGCTAAATGTTAAAATTAGTGAATTAATTCACAAAACAAATTTTTATATAACAACTCAGTTATTCTTCATCGATAAACGATTTAAATAATTGCACAACAGCAAAAAGTTATAACAAATATACGCTTCGTTTATAATTTTTTAATTGAAAGATTAACTAGCTCAGGCAGCATTGGTTGGCAAAAGTTGCCTTTACACTGTACGGGGGTTGTATGGAAAATTTTTGACCTTAACCTGAAGATATCACTAAAATTTCAGTCTTTTGGACAATCTGTTGACCATCAAGTGAGTCTTGAATAGTAGAATTGATTATCGAGCGGTCATTAAATATTTGTTTTTGATAGACAATTCACCTTCGCAAATGTGTACGGAGAGTCTGCTCCATAATTTACGATTGTAAAATTTTGGGCAGCTTAATTCATATGTGGCCGATTCACTTGATGACGACAGACGTCTAAAAACTCCGACAACCAGCGATATCATCGAAAAAGTTCAATAAATGGAAGGTACTGCACGATTGTAGAATTGAGGCTAGAGAGATAGAAAACAAATCGGCATATCAAAAGAACGGATTTGCTATACATTTACTGAAGATTTATGCATGCATAAACTATCAGCAGCACGAGTCGTTTTTTGTGTCGATTCATCACTATAGAGGAAACCTGGATCCACCGCCAAGCTTCTGAAACGAAAAGACCGCAAACCTACTTCGAAATAGTCAAAGACGGTTTGATTGACCAGAAAAGAATAACAGGAGAATATAACGCATCATTACTTGATAATAGTCCAGGCGCTGGATGGAGTTGAGTATGCAAAATGTGAGGTAACTATGCTCAAATTCTTCTACCTGAGACCCCAAATAATAGAAAATCACATGTTGTCGGCAGCAATGCTGGTCCGTTTCCCTTTTCCCCTTCCCCTTTTCCCTGCTTGGTAAGTTGCTGAGTCATAGCGCTTGGAGTAGTCAGTAGAAAAGAATTTGTAGTCCATAACGGTTTATTTTTGCGTATTTCAGTAATATTAAATCGCAGTCGACTGTTTTATTAGTGTTATTTATTCAAATAAAAGCACGGACAATGTCACCACAAGTGATAAATGTGAAGAAGCGAAAGATAAATGAATTGTCGTGTTTGTTTTGTGATAAAACGGTTGATTTAGTGAAGAATCCAAAACCACAAACGTTTATTAGTATTATAAAAGCAGCGGATCGCAGAAAAGATGATATTAGTAAGAAAATAGAAAGTCATACAGACTTTACTGCACACAATTGTTCCTGGCATCGAGCTTGTATTACAACTTATATTAGTGAAGAGAAAATAAGGCGTCGAGAATTAGCATTACTAAAGCAGGAGAATGCCTCTACTTCCTCTACAGAAGCAAATGTTTCAGGTAGCCAACGTGTTCGTCAGTCATCGAGAAGTGAATTAAAACTTGATTCGAAACAGAAATGTTTAATTTGTGGTAAACAAACAAGAAATAAGAACAAAACTCTTTTTTATGTTCTGAAATTTCAGCAGCGGAACAAATTTTAAATACTGCCCGAAAAAAAAGATGATGTTTTCACAAAAATTGACACTTGCGAACAACCAGCTGATTTATTTGCAATGGAAATGAGGTATCATAAACATTGTTACTGTGATTATCTGCGACTACCAAGAAATTCTGACAATCCAGCAGGCAGACTTTCAATTAAAATACCACATGACATACTTATAGAGGCATTTGAAAAGCTGATTAATGAACTGAAACATCAATTAACACCTCACTCTTTTGAAGTGTCATTCTTGGCCAAGCGACTAGCTGAACTCCTGAAATAGAAGATGCAATTGTAGAAAATCGCGTTATGAAATCACTGCTCATTAATAAGTATGGTGAAAATGTTTTATTGTCATATCCGAGTGACAGATCAAAACCATCATTGGTGTTTATGGGCAATATACCACTGGATGATTTCATTGATTATATGCGTACCGTAAATTCAAAAAAATACACTGTTCAAGTAGCTAAACAACTCCGAAAAGAAATATTAAATACTAAAGTAATACCAGATGGATATTTATGTGATGAAATTTTAATTGAACAATTTTAATTACACGCTCTGAGTGGATGCGATTCGACTAGCAGATTTGGCTAAAAAAAATGCTTTAAAGGCTGCATCGTTGGATTTTGTACAAGAAGCTCTAAAACCTTTTGAAAATCCATACCTAAGTGACGAAGAGCTAAAAGAGTTGTAAAACATTTACACCTATCTTTTTTCAAAAAAAAACTTAACAGCTGATGAACTTCGGTATAAGTTAATTTCCCAAAATATCGGTTTCGGCTTAAATTTATTAAAAGTTATTTGCACATCAGATGCTCTATCTACATTTACATCTATCAAGATCTTCAGCACAAACGTATGTATGGATAAATGCTGACCAAACTCAACTACAAGCAATTGTTTACATCTTCTTAGGCTATGAAAGGAAGGATGGTAATTTGTACCCACGACAAATGACCAAGCAACCACTGCCGGAATTGTTGATTCAACCGTGTAAATGTGCATCCAATTGTAAAACAATGGATTGCTCTTGTAAAAAATTACATATTAATTGTATTTCTTTATGCAAATGCATAAATAACAATTGTCAGAATAAAAAAGATTGATAATTATCATTTTTTCATTTATAATATATGAAAATTTTGAATTAAAAAAATTTTTTTATCAATTATAATTGGTTTTATTTTTAATTTTGCTGTTATTTTTTCATTTGACTAGCTGTAAGTATCTTTAATCATAAAAATCAATTTCATATTCTCACTAAAGCAATCGTTATAATGATACCAAAGTATGTGCTCGGTCCATTTACTAGATGTCTAAGAGGGTGGGGTGTAAAAAAAATTGACCAATATGGCTCCTGGCAACATCCAGAATCATATCTGCATGCTTTTCTGAGTTCAAAACCATACACCGAATGTGGTCCTTACATTTTGCACACTCAACTCCATCCAGCACCTGGTCTATAAGATAAATGAAGAACTTGCAAAAAAGTGATCGCATTTAAAGAAAAAGAAAGTGCTTTTCCATCAAGACAACAAAGCTTCTCACACTTGCCATGGCCATGGCTGAAATTGTACTTTTATTTGGTTGACCGATCAACCTTTCCACTAGAGCAGCGACTTTTTCGCTTTTTCGTGTTTCCTAACTTCAAAGTTCCAATTATAGGAGAGAGATTACTGTGAGACGAAGAAATCATCGCATAGGTAAACGCCTAATTTGAGAAGAAACACAGCTCTTATTATTTGAGAGGTTTAAACGATTAAAGCATCGCTAGAAAAGTGTATAGACACAAAATGAGACTATGCTAAAAATAGCATTATGGGTAAAAAAATGTAATTTGTCTAGTCTGAATTTTTTTAGACAAACCTCGTAGTTCGAAAGAAAAATTTTTCATATAAGTTTGGAAAAACGCATTTGTTAACTTCAGAACTTAATTTTGTTTCCACCAAAATATATTTCAAAGTTTATTTCATTCGGCTTTTTAAGAGAGTGTTTTTGTGGTAAAAAGACGACCATAAAAAAGTAATTATGTGTTATGGATTTGTTGAGGATTGATAATGGGAGTTTAAATTTACAAATAGGTTTGGTTTGATTAATTGCTGATTAGTAGAGTTCTACTCCAATGGGTAAGCTCTAAATCAAAATAAACTTAACGTATAGTTTAAGTAAGGACACGTGGCAATAAACGTCAAAAATCTTGATTTGAGTCCTATTGACGTTTCCCGAAATTTAAACATGTCTTACTACGACGTCATTCTGGAACTCTGGAGACGTTTCAAAATACTTTAAAATCCATACCAGTTGAATACTTTCAGCATTGCACTATCAAGAGAATATATCCCTCGGTTTCGTAGGTTTTGTAGCTGCAAACGAGACAACTTTATATAGATAAGGTTGTTAAAATAAAATTAGTACCTCGGAAAATGGGTGCTTGTACGAGTATCCTTAAAAACCTTTAAGTAATCATTTGTATTGAATATATACACAACTGTTAGGAATCCTCTTTTATAAAGTAACCCGAGAAGAATATGAATACCATCAGCGGCTCCAGAAATTCTAACTTGTTCACAGATTGTATCAACGAAATCAGATAACAGTAAATTTACCAGGAAAATTCACAATTACTAAATTGTTCAACTATATAAAGAAAAGTATAATTCAGCAGTGACGAGAGAAATATTTAAAACTCTTCCAAGGATTCATCGATAACACTGATTTTCACAGAAACGTGTTTATTCCAATAGGTTGATTAAATAATGTACACAGCTGAAAATGAATATTAAACACTAACAAAGACGAGGCTTAGGAAGAATTTGGTCAATGTGTATCCGAATATGAAGAAGATTCTCTTTATATTGACTAGAAGGAATTTACTTTATTCTTTATAAACAATTCTAGTTGAAGTAGTGGATAATGTAGAATATAATTCTGTTATTTCAGTAATGAGTAAAACATGAGAGCTATCAAATAATTGCATGCGACTGCAGATATAATATACTTCAGTTGTGATTTTTCATAGCTCATTTCCCAATAAATATCTTATTAGAACAGTTTATACAGTTTATTACTTCTTTAATACGTTGTAAAGTTTAAACTACTTTCGAGGTGCACCTGTGATAAAACAACACGAATAAAGATGCGCTTCTATTTAGATTAATGCTTGAAACTAAAACAAAAACTTCGTGCTTGATATAAAAAATATTGTTCCCTTTAAAAATTGAACGTCAAGCATCAATGTGTTGTAGAATGTAGATAAAACTTATTTTCACACTATATTGGTATAATTTGTTAGGAGTTACGTATCGTAGAATTTCTTATTTTGACTACAAGAATAATAGCAATGACAATGAGTGAAACAAAAAAGTTAATGTTAGTTATCAAAATCGAGGCCGTATGGTACAAATAAAAGTATTAAATTCGAAAACTTCTTTAACTCATTTCCAGCATTGTCAGATACGAAGAGTTGAAATTGGGATCAAATTTAAACAATCAGTTCGTCAAATAAAAGCGAGTGAGGCAGTTAATTTCTTGAAAATTATGGAAAGTTTTAGTTACGATAAACTTTAACTTGGAAGAAGTTCAACGAAGTAAGATGCTTGATATCTGACAATAATGGTTTTCTATATAATTAGGTGATAGCTAACATGGATGTTTATCTAAGAGAATAGCTTAGAGTTCAACTGGAAGATACTTTATAAAAATGACACCTTTATTCGGAAATCTTAATTTAAACAAAAGACTTACCCTATTCATGTAGATTGAAATTATTCACGCTTACTTTCGACAGTGAGAAGAGAAAATTTTTCGTTCGAAGAATCAATTCGGTGACAAAAGTATTTATCTAGATAAAATGTATCATTCGTCGTCGCCTGACAGTTGAGGTTGAGCTATCGATACAATTTTAAGAATACTTGATTTTGTTGATTGATAGTTTCTCAAATAAATATATCTATTTACAATCAATAATGTATATACATATATATATATATATATATATATATATATTCACATTTCTTCTTCAGTGCTCTTTCATGCTTCTTTTCAAGCGTGACAATAAAGGAAAGTCGTATGGGGCCATTTCAGACACGTCAAGTGCGTGTGACACCATCACCATCCATTTTTAGCCAAAAATTGAATCAAAATAGTTGTGTATCTAGGGGCATTGTTATGATCGACTAACCAGTCAGTTGAGGAGTCTTTGAACAAGTGGTAATGCTTGGTGTTTACATTTTGATGTGAAGGATCTGTTTTGTTGGCTATTTAAGAAGCACTGATTCTCTTCGAGAGATAAGTTGACATGAATTGGAATTTAGATATCTCCATGACTGAGTTAGTATGTTATACCATTCTGTTTTTATGCTATTAATAATTTGGTGACATACAGAAAATGAATTTTTGAGTTTAAGGAATTAAATATATAAAAATGATGAAGTGCACATCGAGTTTTAAACAGTTTTCTCAAGATATTCCATTAATAATTGTGATATGGATGCCCCATAGCATAACCAAAAATTTTTGTATTTATTTAATTCCCAAACTTGTTTTATTTTATAATATCTATTTTTTGGGATTTCTTTCAAATATTTTCTGAATAATCACACAAGCCTGTATTTTTAACACTTTGTAAGTTGCCTTAAAAATTTTAAATGCTTACAAGATTGTTGATTCCAAATATACTTAAAAAAACCTAAAAAATAGAAAAACGTAGATCTATTTTATTTATAAGCCAGTTTTATTATATACTGAAGAAAAAATACAAAAATATACCAAATATCTATACAACTGTTGGAAATATTTAATTATTCTTCACTTTTCTTGAAGTAACGGTTTCTTTTTAAAAAAAACTCTCTCATATGGTTGTTTTTCTCTAGTATTCAGCTGAAAGAAGATTTCTCGCTAATATTTAACAATTGGCCATTATGTTTGTGCTCAAGTGCACTTTCTATATCTTGTTGAAATCATGGTTTTTACTCACGCTACCAAGATTTTTCGTGTCCAAATTTGAATATAAAAAGTAGATAATAATGCTTTTAATAAAGTATAGATACACATAGTAAATTCAGCAGGTAATTTAAAAGGTTAAATAACAGAGTATCTCATCCAAACTACAAAAATGCGACTTCATTTAATAATTTAGAAAGCACCACTTTGACCATTTTCTCGGGCTTGGAGCTGGCGATACCTTTTTAAGTGGATATAAACCCATGTAAAACGAAACTTTGATTAATTAAGGGGGAAGGTATTGCCTCACCTATCATACTCCATCATTGGAGTTGCACCATCTGATTAATTCCGATTGCTATCACATTTTCTTAGTGACAAAAAATTTCAAAATTCCTATAATGCCTACAACGTCATCCAGCTATATTTTACTCAGATTCTGTGCACATTAGATGATAAAATGTTGATTATAACATTTAAAAATGACAACTGTTCGCAATTCATTCGGTCGAACTTAATTTAAGGAAGCAACATCACTTTTCGCTTCTGTTTTGTACAAATGCGAGAATCTGCAAATAATTGAAGTAAGAGAAAAGCAACTACGGTAGAACTTCTCAACAACTTGGTCCTTAGTTTCAGCAAAATTGGTTTTGTTGAAATTAGTGATGTTGAATATAGCGTGTGTGTTTCCAAAGTACAAAGGTGATTTATGCCAGCAACTCCATGTACGAAATCTTATCTGTCATCTAGTTATGTACTAGTTACTTATTTCCGATTGACAACTTTTATAGATGGAAATTCATAATTATATCTGGTCCATTGCAGGTTTGGTCCTCTAGTATGGAGGAACAGCAAAGAAAAAAAGAAATTAACAAAAGCAGCTAGGAATGCCAAATGTAATAGTGGAGATAGCGGCATCCAAATAGAGGTAATAAAACGTTTAGTAGCATTTTTTATGTTTTTAAAAAACTAATTTTAACTAAGCAGCACATTTTTTAAATAAATTATCTCCATTATTTCACACTAAAATGAAAATAATTAAATTTGAACGGAATGCATCACAAAACTTTATTTTAAAAAACAATTATTATCATACATTCAACAGTTGAGTAAAAGTGAGAAAATCGGAATTGAAAGTTAATTTAGGTCACACTTTTAGGTACAGATTAAAACGCAAAAAGTGGATTGCTCTAATGGATACTTTTTTCTCATCGAATGGCAATTATTGGTGTGAAACGCATCCGTCAATTCGTCAGTCATTTACCGAATCGCATTAACGTTTTACTGACAGTTTAAAACGTAATGTTGCCTTTGAAGTTTAGTCAGTTACAATATCGCAAGACCTGCGAAAAGAACCGATTACTTTTTAAGTAACGAGTTGTAATTTGTTTTTTAAGAATTACATCGTGTTACAAGTGTAAAATGATAATCGATTTTTTTCGACTGCTTGGGCTGTATTCATCACCATTATATAATGAATAAAAGAAAGAACCAATTGCTTCGCTTATTTCAAACCTGATACTATTCCGAAGCGATTGATTGTGATTTTTAAACGTTTCTTGACTTTTTTCAAAACTATATAAAGTGGTTACTATCGTAACAAACAACCGAACTAATTGAACTGATTAAATCACTTCGCCAATTGTATAATCGCTTATCTATATGCAGTAGCTATAATCATTTCGTAATTTCTATTAGCTCCTTTTGTCACGAATTATATAATCTCCATAATTACATATAGCCCACTGGCAAATGAGAATAATTTAATTGTAACAGAGAAAAATTAAAAATTTTATGAGAGGAAGTAAGTGAGTTGATAGTATCTCACTATACATTTTTGCATACAAAGGCGGCTCATAATGTTTCAAAAAAAACTTTACCTTATAGAAGTTTTGTAGTCTTTGTCAAATTTCCATTGATGCATCCTTATTGAGGTCTTTTCTATACTTCACTACAATCCAATTTGTCTTCGCTATGTCCCAATTTTCAAAAGTATCTTGGGCAGCTTGCCACGATTATCATTTCCGCGGAAAGCCAGTTCAAATGCCTCACAAAATTTAATACCATTAATAATAATTGTTGACAATATATACCTATTCTATACCTTCTGTGGCATTTGGAGTCTTCGTGTCTTTATCCTCAAAGTTAAGTGTCCTATAGCTCTGACTCTCTCTCTCTCTCTCTATAATTTCGTTTTTAATTCTATATTTTCTTCGTATGGTTATTTACAAAATCTCTTATCCCTTTTATTGAATTAGAAACAACTTCCGGTTGAAACAAGGATGCTGTCTGTCACCCACACTCTTCAAGATATACCAGGAGCACGCACTAGCACACTGGAAAAGGAAATGTAAGAACATGGGCATTCCACTAATCGATTCCACACTATATACCCTGTGTTTTGTAGATGACCAAATAATCTTGGCACAGGACTACGAAGACTTAGAATATATGACAAGAAAGCTAGTAGAGGAATACAGGAAATGGGGTCTAGAAGTAAATTTTAGTAAAACGGAATATATGTGTATTGGAGGAGAACAACAAAATTTAATACTTGAAGAAACACAACAAAAAATAAGTCATTGTACAAAATACAAATACCTAGGCATGATCATCACTAATGATGGAAGATTAGATGAAGCAATAGCACAAAGAAATAACCAAGGAAGACAAGCAATAAGACAACTAAATAGTATATTGTGGGACAAACAAATATCCAAGGAAAACAAACATCGAATATACAATAGCATAATATAAAGTATAACAACATATAGTAGCGAAGTCTGGCCTCTAAAAGAAAAAACAGTCAAAATGCTTGAAACCACAGAAATGGATTATTGGAGACGCGCGGCAGGAATATCAAGACTGGGAAAAATAAGAAACGACAAAATCAGGGAGATCATGAAGGTGCAACACACGATTACGGAAGACATTAGGGTGAATCAGTTAAGATGGTACGGACATGTCCAAAGAATGCCTGAAGACCGTATACCCAAACAAATTTTAAATTGGGCACCACAAGGAAGAAGAAAGAGAGGAAGACCAAGATTAAGTTGGAGAGAAGGTATCGAGAAGGATATTCGAGAGAGAGGATTGGAAGAAGATCTTTGGGAAGATCGAGAAAAATGGAAACTGGGAATTGGAAGACGGCGAGGAATGTTTTAACCCGATTAATATATATATATATATATATATATATATATATATATATATATATAAACAACTTCCGTACTTAACATAATCACACAAATTCCATTATAGTATATCGTATTGTTATTCAGTTCTAATCTTCTCAAAGTAGTAGATAGCTTGCGCTGGACTGAATCCAGTGAACTTCTCCAGTTAGTTTACGTCGCACTGCTTTAGAGCACTGAGAGTATAATGAAGATAATGAAAAGAGCGCGCAGAATATGTAAGGTAATATTTTCGGATAAGTGATAGCGAAGGTTGTTTCAGTTCAGACAATTATTATTTAAATTAGGTGATTATCTTTGATTTTGATTCCCAATTTATTGAGAACTCGTCAGCACCGTGTAAAATGTTTACATTATTTTAAAAAATTTTTGCAATATATTCAATCTGAAACATTTTTTTTAAAAAACAATAACCAACCAAATACATCAAACAAGCAGGGTGCTTGCATGCAAACATGTTTGTTGACGCTGTGTAAGTCCTTCCAAAACTTTCGGTTTATTATTTCAATATACCATCCAACTCTTGCAATTTTTAGTGTTATCATACAATCGCCCGTCGAGGAGTATTGTAAGTTTTACGAACACGAAGCTAGCAGAAATATCCTTTAATCATGGTCTGAAAAATGAAAATACACAATTGGTTAGAAGGTTGCTTCAGAAAAGATACCCTCAGAGATCATTTGAATCAGTTTCTTGGTTAATGATGGATTTGTTGTTTTAGATCAGTTCTTTGCACCGTTTCCTTCTTTTAGAAGCACTGAAAAGTACTATGTATGCCAAACCTGTGGATTCAAAAAATTATCTGGTTGCACTACGCTATTGCGGATATCCAGAAGTTAGAGTTGCTCGTAGGTTTATTTTTGAGGGATTAAGAGCATTTTTGTGTAGGATATTGAAATTTCAGGAATGTCACAGATATAGGAAAATATTACTCTGTAGGGCTGGGATTGTGGTGAATTATAGGGAGTTGATGTGGCAACAACTGAAATAATTAGAGCAAAAAAATATGAAATAGATTTTTGTTATTTCAAGTAAGTGCGAGTACCACTGCGTCTTGGGTTAACATGAATGAGCCCATCTAGTGGTGATCCATATGAAATATGGTAAGAAGGTAGGTTCGCCCGAACATTTCTTCTTGTGTCTTGATGAGAGCGACATGTCTCCGTACTGTGTTTTGAGTATCGTTAAGATCAACTGTACAGCTGGAAGCTGACTGATTTGCACTTCCAAATAGACGACTTCTTACACCTATTCCCCAATTGGGTCAGGAGGTTTTGGGATCGGACGTTGAAAGTGCGTATACCGGGTGCAGAAACACTTAGTGAAGTGAGGGGCAAGGAGCTATAAACGATGCAAAGCGGGGGCTAGAGTGGAGCCTTGAGGAGTCACGGTGGTGTGAATGGTTAAAATAAATAATAACCTAATTTGACCTTTATGGGACGAATATGAATAGATCAAATTTATTATCGACCACTGGATAAAAAATTTCAAGTCTGGTGTACCAGTCCTAATCGAAAGCCTTCTGAATATTAATAAAGATGGCGACAGCGCAGTATCTTCGGTTAAATGGTGCAAAATGGTGAGACGTTGTGAATGAAGTAATCGGGCATAAATACCAATTGGAATTTTGAAATTTTAATGTACTCGGCTTATTTGAGGGAGTTCTTTGACTGTTTACCGCATGCATCGTTAACATTTGAACATATTTTAGGATTTCTTCATCATGTCTCATCGCCTTTAACGGTTTTCGTCTTTTACGTTCAATCCTCGAAATCTTTTTGATTTAGTCATAGGTCGCTAGCGGCTCTTCGGTACCCTACTACAGTTTTTTCTGGGGTAACAGCACTTACCCATAATGAAGTTTTGTATTAAAGAATATGGGGAAAAATTTGTATTTGTACTTTTTACATTGGTACATCAAAACATTTTAACAGCCTTAGATTATTTACAAATCTCATTTAAAAATAAATATTCCTTTTGCCATTGATATTTACTTACAATTTTCGAAACCAAGCCAAATCAGTTGAACTTATGAAACCCTATCAATAAAGAAAATTTTGCCATTAAAATAGAGATGGTTAATAGTACAATATCCATTGGCTGGATTAATATAAGAAAAGTTGATTTTATTACTCGCAAAAATGAAATAGAATTTGATAGTAATAAGAACTTATCAATTAAAGAACTAAACATATATTAGATATCATATTTATGTTGTCTATTAAAAGTTTATCATACTGAATATACAATGAATTAATTTGAAAAGGTTATTTCGAACGCATATGTTCTAAATGTGTTACCGTTGATCTTAATCCCATTTATTTTCTCTCCTGGGATAGGAAAATATTACCAGCAAAGCTCGGGTAATTGGTTTTCGGATAATAATAATAATAATACATTTAATATCACAATTGAATTTCATACTGAACGATTATAATCAAATATTGATATGATATTATATAAAACGAAAATAAAAAAATTTTGTAGGAAAAACAAGAAAACTTAGATAGAGAAAGATCTTTACACGTTTCTTTTTATTTTAAAATACTAATTATTCCTAGATTACATCATTTCAGTAGTTGACGTTATAGTCATTTTGACTATTATAGGATTATCCTGACATATCACCACATTTCTGCTAATTATATCATTGTTTTGTGGATTACACTGGTAAAATCAGTTTGAATTATCAGTATGATTATGATTAACGTACCTGGGAACCATAATAAACAATATAGAGGACCCTAGCTAGAGATACACAATAGCAAGAGCAAGATTTATGAAACTCAAAAAAATCCAATGTTATGTTTTCCTGTGCTCTTATACGACGCAGAGATATGCACGCTAACGGCTCTGCGATCTTAGCACCCCATGTGTGGAATTTCGATTAATCAATTATACCATCTTAAAGGTCAGAAATGAGTAAAGATAAAATTAAATGGTCAGAATTTTTTATTGAAGGTTAAAGTTATTACAGGTCACTGAAAAATTTAGCGCCTCATTCACGACTAAGCTGGAATTTCTGGAACCGTTTGCGATATTCATACTGAATATACTGCTAATACTACCACTATACCAACACTAACAATTACACTGTCTGACGTGCGTTTACGTTCAGTCTCTGAAGGTGATAACTTGGTTATGGAAACGCGCGTCAGACAGTGTAATTGTTAGTGATGGGGTAGTGGTAGTGTAAACAATGTATTCAGTACCTCATTCACGAAAAAAATAAAAAATTCCACCTATAGGCCATCGAGAAGCATTCGCTGATAATAGCTCAGCTTATATAAATATTTGGTCAGTTTAATTAAATATGGAAAAGGCCACAGATTCACCACATCAGGGCAGTGAAGACTTGCGCAAAGCTCTTTACTCTGAACCAGACGGAAGGTCAAATTGCATGTCTGGGATTTTTATATAAACAAAATTTGTTTAAATTAGAAATATTCCATTTACTTAACAAATTACCATGAAAATGAATTTTTAAAATACATTTATTATAATCAAGTTTTTCAACTCTTTATTCATACTCCAATATACCTTAGCTTCTTTTCTATAAAAGGATGTTTCCTCCACTCCATCTGCTTCACATTAAATAGCTGACATGATATGCTGGATCTGTGGCCCTGATAGAATGAACCGCCCCAAGCATGCGCATTACGACAATGACAACTTTTTTTAATATTAAGTTAAAATGATCGAATATTTATATAAGCTGACTAAGTGTATCTCTACGCTAGGGTCCTCTATATTGTTCATTACAGTTCCCAGGTGCGTTAATCATTATACATTCTGCTAATTCAATCTGATTTTACCAGTATAATCCACAAAGCAATGATATAATTAGCAGATTTGAGGTTTCAGGATGATGCTTTGACTATCAAAAAACTATAGTTGCAACTACTGAAATGATGTACAGAAAATCTACACAAAACTGGGAGCCTTTGAGATGTAAGTTTGCCACCGAGGTCTTTGAATCCATGAACAAAATTTTAAAAATAGTCAACACTATAAAGTGATGTGAATTAGACTATTTTTGTCATGTGATGCGCAACACTATACAGTACGATCTTCTTCACTTGGTAATCCAACGCAAAATAATTAGTAAGAGAAGCATAGGTCAAGATAACAACCACGGCGAGCGGAGAAGATAATAATCAATACTGAAAAATATGCCTGAATGGAAGCCGTAAATAACTAGATTCATACTAGCTTTGATAATTCGCGCAGAAAGGGCATAAAAAAATCCAAATTATAATTCTGTGTAATAACAATAGCTATTTACGTAATCACAAACACTAAGTAGATACATGTAGAAGATGGCCAGCAAAACACTTTCTGTTCTAATGGTGCAAAAACCAAAAACCAAAACTGACAAAAAATAAGTTTCCACCATTGTTGATCACGACGAAGAGAAGACTTTGTAACTTATAAGAGATTATATATCTTCGCCGTCGCGTTGCTGCTGAGAAAAAACGTATTTTAACCTAGAGAAATGACTGCAGTATAGTGTACCTTGTTTATCCCATATAACTATACTTAATATACTACTAAGGTATCTTTCAATTGGCGTATTGGGTATTAGAAAACTCACATTATTTGAAAAATCCTCATCTAATCATTATACTCGTATATCGATTCCTGAATTATTATATTATTATAAGGAACAAAAAGTTTGCAAAATAATACATTTGTTCCATGATGTAGCCGCCCTTTGTAAATAACTATGCATATAAGAGTTATATTAATGTCTTATAAAAGTCAAGATTTGTTCCATGATGTTTAACAAATTAACTCACCATGCCTATGCCCATATATCCTTCTTATTTTAGTAATACGAACAGATAAATTTCGCTATACAATACAACTTAAAAAGCTTTTAAATGTACCGAAATAAGGAAAAAAACTGACTTATTCATTAGTTATTTAGAAAAACGACTTTACTTAACATTTCGATATACTTTGAATGGAATAAACGAAGCGAACGAACGTGTATTCGTTTCCGATCAGCCCACTTTCAATTTCTTGGGATAATACGTATGATCTTCCCCAAAATATCGCGAATTCTCATCGAAACAATTTTGCTTGTTTACGTATCTATGAGACTTACCAATGAAGAAGAATATTTTGGCAATAAATCATAGAAGCCGTCGTTGATACACAAAATTTGATTCTTTTGCCAAAATTTTTGGTCAAAAGCTCTACTCCAAAGGAAATATCCTCAATGATTAAAGTAAATATTAACCCTAAGAAAGCTACTAGCTTAAGATTAAGTCCCATACTTCAAGAAAGAAAACTAATGCCTTCACATCAGTTTGACAGAACAAGTATATAGAATAACCGATGTCATAGAAAAATAACTAGAAAAGAAGAAAGTCTGTTCCTCTGTTTTCTTAGACATGGCTCAGGCATTTGACAAAGTTATTGAAGTGTTTAAAAGCATCACTGACTAGCGTGTCGGCATTTTTAGGCTGAAATACGAGTTTTTTGTAATCGATACATTTGTTGACCGTTTTTATATCTACTGGTTTAGTTTTTCGTTTATGTGTATGTTTTGCTAACGATAAGAATGACGCTCTGTTCTTGTTTAAAGAGGTCTAAAAAGTGTATCGTATTTTTACTAGAGTCAGTCGGTTATTTGCTTTACTTGTAAACGTTCGAGTTACGAGTTTTAATTAAAGTATTCAGTTTTCACGAGTTTATTATTTACTTCACCTGATCCACAAAAATTCTACAACAAAAGTTTGGTATTGAGGGCTTAAATACAAACTGAACAAACTCTTGCCTAACCAATATGCGAAATTGTTAGAGTCCTATATAGAGAAAGAGCCTTCTGAATAAAGCAAGAAAATACTTACTCAGACTTAAAGAAAATCAACGCGTAGGTAGTGTTCTTGGGTTGATTCTCTATCTCTTAAACATTAGTGACATCCCTCAATTAGAAAACCACACTATCGCCACATTTGCAGACGTCACAGTCATTTTGATCGTAGGCGATTCCCACGAAGAAGCAGGAATCAACTCAATTAATTAATTTAATCATTGGACCAAAAAATGGAGGATAAGCTTAAACAAAAAAAATCGGTACGTGAATGCTAAAACAGCAATATACCTGGGGCTAACACTAGATACGAAGTTACGCTTAAAGCTCACATAATAAAGAAACGAGAAGAACTAAGTATTAGATACAAGCAAATCTATTGGTTGCTAGGAAGAAAATCCACTCGGTAATTTTTAATAAACTTGTATATGAGTGTTAGGTAAACAATAATAATTGTAATTATAATAATTGAAGGTGCTTCTACAACCTTAGTTTACAGACACTTACAGTAATTTTTAATTGATCGTGATAAAGATCGGATACAATAAACATTTCTACTTGAAGTGTCATACTACCAAGTGATATGGAAGGTACTACTGCAATAAAGGTACCTAAAACTATCTAAGAGACGGTGAATATTCAGTGATGTTACAAATGTCAAATGTTCGGAAAGCTGCTGTGCTGCGCTTTTAAGAATAGCAATGAGTTTTTTATCATAATTTTATTGAATAAAAAAAATAATTTAAAAATGCACTTGTCTTACAAAATAATTTCAAGATTATTGGAATAGTTGAGGTGTTAGTTACCCCCACAATCACAATGTTTATTAGAACATGTTATTGTTACCCACAAGTAAAAACTGCAAAGGCAACAAAATGACTGTCAATGTCGGTAATTACCAATTAATCCCAAAATATTCCACATCTGTTGATTTTATTATATACTATATAAATTCAGAAATAAAATTTCCAATTAAAAACCACAAATGACTCAATAATATTTTACGTAACCTTCTAAAATTGTTGGTGATATAAAAACGACGCTACAAAGTCCACATATTTTTTTCCCGAAAAGAAAAATCCGTTATCTTAAATGGCACTCGCAAGGAAGGAACAAAAACTTTTATGTAGCTATCAAGGGAGGATTCTAACGCGCATTTTCAGTTAAGAATGGTGCCATTGTTATTTTCCGATATACGGGAGATTTGAGGAAATCTCAGATTATTGAGAAACCTTATGACAAAAATATCTAGAATATTTCCTACCGCATAAAAACCAATGATCAGGAACCTATTTGTATTTGATTAAACACTGAATTTCTCATAAGTTCCTTGTCAAAAAGATGGGAGAAATTTCAGTATTCGTATAGTTTCTGTGTTTCAGTGTTTCAGTAACTAAAAATATACTATGAGCAAGGAGCCTTGTATTTATTTTTTACTATTCGGAGAATTGGACAACGTTATGCAATAGTAAAGCAAGCGCAATCCACACCTTCAAAAATTGTGTTGTGTTGCATTGTCCTTATTACTAACTCTAGTGGAATATTAGGTGTAAGCTGTTCTCTAAACTCCCAACTAAATATGCTGCCGATTGTTTCTTCTGTTAATTTTTTAGCATATTCTTGCAAATCGCAAGATCGGAATTTTGATATTTTGCCATCAGTCTATCAGAAAACTCGCCATCCTTCTAGCTAGCATCAACTTTTCTCAAAAAGTAAATAATTTACCTAATCGAGGATATATCGAACCTCGATCATTTTCCTAAATCCTCTTATAAATTCCTGAAGCATGTAATTTCTACACTTCGAGACAATGTGGATAAAAGGTTTGTCTTCCCTATATTCGTAGATTATTCTGCAGAAGAAAATCATTTCTAGGAAGTGGAAATTGCAACTCTATAGTGGACGTCAACATCTTGATCGCATTGAATACTTGTAAGACAATATGTAGCGTTAACTTTGAACGGTTGACATAAATATGGGGTGAGACTTATCATGATGGAATAAAATGATTGTAATGTGTGAAAAAATGGTTGAGAAAATAAATTAATATTGTAATACCAAAAAGTGTGAGCGTTTTAAATTGTATCCCATTAGTCCCAAACTGCCAAACACTTTATGATATTACTGCATTCATTTACTCCTTAACTTGTTTTCCACATATAAACATTATTTTTTATAATCTTCACTTTATTACTTTGTATGTATAAATTTTAACTTTACTAAATAACTGATTTCTCAGCTAATTATGAGAACTTCCCTTTTCTTCACCTTTTAAATATTAAATAGTTCCATCAATTTTGTTCTCAAATTGTTTCGTATATTCTTATATATTCAATAAGATCCAAACCTTCTTGAATAACTTGATGGAAGTTACTCGAGGTTGCTATAGGTTTTCTTCAGTTTTTCTGTAAACTGTTAAACCAAATGGATGACGATAAGAAGAAATACAGCCGCAACAGTACATGCCCCCTCTATATTTCAATATATTTTGTTTCACCGGGCAATTTTCACGTCAACTCAAGGATACGTGAATAATCTGCGGGAGTTCGCCCTGCAAGGGAAAATTTAAACAAATTATACTTTAAACACTTCTAACCTAACCTAACAACCCAACAAATCCAACCAGCATCTCTGTCTTTTATAAGGTGAAAAATGTTGTGAAATTCTTTCCATGATTACATTATCAGATTACTGAATATCTTCTTCTTTTGAAGAATACCAACACAGACTCTTGACTTATACATTACGTTTAACCTTAAAATTAACCGTTGTATAAGATTTTGTATTTTGACACATTTCAAGCAAGTCCACATGGACTATAGCTTTTACAGTATATGCGTAATGGATATTTGTCGTACAATTATTATGTTTATACACTTGTAGTACCGTGCTAGCAATTCATTACTCCTAAAGGCAGCTTCCATCGAGCAAGATAACGTGCAAGAAACAACAAGCAAAGGATTAATATTGGAAGTCTTTTACCTCTGAATGATGGCTGCCCCTAATAAAACTTTAAAAATAACGAAACTAAGTGAAATGAACAAGAGTAACTAAACAGTTATAATATTGCGACTTGCATTACACTGCACGTTGTATTGCATCATGTCAAACGGCCTTGATAAATTGTGCAATTTCAAATGTGAGAACACAATTACAAAAATTTTTAAATATTTGAGTAATATCTGCTGTTGAAAGATCCAAAATATACTATTAAAAAAAACAACGCGTTTTTAAGATCATGGCAAACAATTTTGAGGTGCAAAAGAGTTGTCACACAATTAACTAGAGCTATTTCCACTATTCAAATATTCAGTTTTTGTGAAAATGTGTATTTTAATTCATATTTATAGCTACAGATTTATTAAAAAGTGTAGTATTAATTTATTTACCTTATTAAAATATAGTCGACATGTTTTAAATCAAAAACTCGCTTTTATTAAGAATTGTACAACCTCTTTCTCCTATTTCCATATATTTTCTTATTAAATGAGCACAGTTCCTCTTTTTAAACAGCACACTAATGATTTTGTTTTAATAATCTCAATAGGCGGCCGCTAGACTAGCTTGGTAAGAATCTTGTAAACACTGTTACCTCACTGCTTTTTCATCCTCTCTCTTCATCATTATTTTCCACACAGTATGAGAAAGGAACATTTCTACCGTAAATGTACTTAATAATAAAAGAAAAGAGGAGATGAAGAAATTTATTATGTGTACAAATTAAGCTTTCTCCAGCTTGAAAAAACTATTATGAATAAGACTTATCTTTGTGATCTTATTCTTAATGGTTTCTAAGATGGAATTCCTTGAGCTGTTGATATTCATATTGCACACACTTTTACTGGCGCCACAACACAAAAACTTACAATTACACCTACAGATGGTAAACTGTTTACCTTCGGGCTCTGAAGACGATATCTTCATTGTCGAAACGTGCATCAAACAATGTAATTGTGAGTGTTGGTATAGTGGTAGTGGTACGGAGTGTGTTCACTTTCAAATGCTTGTTTCTAAAGATTGAATTATAATTCTATGAATAGAAATGGTACATCATGAGTTATGTTTATTGCTTAAAAAAATCTCCAAAATATTTATGAGGGTTGTCCGAAATGGTTCCGATCTAAACCTGAATATGTCAGCGTATTTTGAGAAGTTGATTCTCATTACTAAAATTTCTTTGTGAATTTTTTTTTTTCAAAATGAAAAAATACTACGCAAATGAAAGAGGAGTTGAAAACTGTGTGCGGAATCTTGGCAATATCATTCACGACCGTTAAATTTTGGGCAGCTGAATATACACTTGTCTGTATCATGTTTACTCACGACAAGTGTTCGGGAAAGAACAAGCGATATTATTGAAACAATTCACCAAATGGTATTAGACGACCGTCGGTTTTAGGCTATTGAAGAAATTTAAGAGGCTATTGGTCTATCAAAAGAACACATTTACCATATACTGAATGGAGAATTATGCATGAGTAAACTATGCCTACGTTAGTTGCTGCGTTTGTTCACTTTGGACGTATCGAATGAATCCGTTGTTTTGCGTCGATTCATACCATGGGTGAAACCTTGAACTACAACTACACTCCTTAAACGAAAAAAAGTCAAGACAGTGGATGGCAAATGGCGAAAAGTCGCCGAAGAAGTGATGACGTCCGTTTTTAGGGATAGTCATGGTATTGTGTAGTTCGACAATCTTCAAAAGATAAAACAATAAAAGGAGAATACTACACACCATCATTTGATAAGGTAAATGAAGAAATATCATTTAAAGAAAAATAAAGTGTTTTTTATCAGGATCACGTACTTTATCACACTTCGATAATCACCATGGCTAAAATGCGAACTAATTTTCGAATTGGTTGATCTCCTACTGTACTCACCACATCTGACCTCAAAAGACTTTTTTCTGTTTCCTAACCTTAAAACTTCACTTACGTACATGGTAGAGATTTAATCAGACGGGAACGTTATCGCATCTGTGAATGCCTATTTTGAGGTTAGAGCATATGTGATACCTAGAGATTGGAAAAATTAAATCACGTTGATTATGCTCAAAATTTCGAGAATTCGAATTAGAAAATTTCCGATTTGGAAAAAGTGTATCAACTTAAAAGAAGAAAATTTTCAAAACTCAAAATAATTATGGATAAACATGTCTTGTTTCTTTGTGATGGCGAAAAGTTTTTACATACATGTGTATGCAAATTCTCATGTACTCCTTATTCCCGTATTCTATTCTATACATTGTTATATAAAAATCCATAGTTGATATTTTGAATTTATAAATTTGCAATTAACTTAGTTTTTCCTTTTGGTCAGTTTGTCAAAGTAGGAGAAAGCTGAAAATAATTAACAAAATTCTCTATTCCTGTCTCCATAAATGTGTAGAAATGGTAGATATTCACTTTCTTCTACTGAGTAACAGAATATATTCCGAAAAATTTCCAGATAATCACCAGTAGTAATCAAAATCAGGAGAATTATTTAAAACAATCGTTTGATTATTACTTGAAGTAAGCGTAATATCACAATTTTATTCACACATTTTTCTTTAAAAACGCAATGCTTACTTTTAATTTGATTGTGTTCTAATTTTTTTTAGTTCTATACATTTTTTTGCGCTTTTCCATTAATACCATATAACACTCCTTGGTATATTTTCTATTATAACGGTAATTAGAATTACTGTCAACTATTTTAACAATCTGGTATAAAACAATCTATAGTTTCTATAATAAATAGATTCACACTACATCCCCAAAATCACGATAAATAAAACCTAACCCTCGATTTCGTTTATTATGCTAATGGAGGGTAATTTAACACTAAACAAAGGATATAAAAAATTATGAAGTAATTTTTTCAGATGATTTCTAAATTTCAAGAATTTTAATTATTTATGAGACCTCTGTGTTTCTGTTAAATTATATATACTTGAAACTTGTTCTTCAAAACTACAAATACGAGAAATAATTCTAAGCAAATGAGAGAAGGAAGGGGAAAAATTATGAATGCGTAAGCTATCCGCGCGTTGGGTGCTGTATTTGCTCACATCAAACTAAAACTGATTAACTACTACACTCCTGAACAATTAAAAAAGGCGTTGTACTTTTGGCAAGATAGACTATAGTGCATTTTTTACTGTTAGCAATCTGTAAATATTAACAAAAATCTTAATTTATAAAAAGGAGTTTCCAAGGAAAATATCTTTAATTTCATGCATTCAATAATTTTGTCCTCATTATTTCTTGCCAATTCTCATAATAATTGGTTGATTAAATTGAAAAATATTATTCATAAATAGAAGTTTACATTTTGTAAGCACTCAATTTTACAAAGTCTCTATCGATTGTTGTGTTTGCGTTTGTTGCAGCTTACCTTGAAGATACTGAATGGATATATGTTGCTTTCAAAAAATGTTCAAATTAGGTGGTTGTTGAGAGATCTTGATTGAAATCTTCACAAAGTATGACATTACAATGTGTGGGAAAAATCAAAATTAATTTTTTCCTAACAGTCTAACCTGAGTTCGCTTACTGTGAGGTAATATCTCTGCTACAGATAGAAGGACGGACAAAATGCTAGTGATAGATACTATATGCAAAGACGGTTTCATCAGTGGGAAAGGGATGCGACCGTTTGAGGAATAGCCATAGGTCTGTGCTCAACTACTTTCATCAAAAAGATGAAACAATAATAGGAAAGTGCTTTTTTATGAATTACACTTGGAATTTATCAACTACCACTGTATTATCTAGATCTAGTCACCAGCGACTTTTCTCTGTTTCCTAACCTTTGTGTAAACTTTGAAAGAGACTATCTTGAAAAATAGAAATGGTTATGTAAAAAACATATCTTATTTCTTTATTAGGCTATAAACTATCCAGATAATCCTCGTATAATTGGTAAATACATGGATTCTAGAAATGAGTTTTGTATGAAAATAATTTTCAGAGAGATTGGTAATTTTGCTTATCAATCAATGAAATCAGTTACTCGAGGTGGGTGCTCAACTCAAAACTGAACAGACGTAAAACAATTAAAAGTTTCATCAATTCTTAACTAACTGAATAAATAAATGATAAAACTTGAAAACTGTATAAATTAGTTGCCTTTAATCATTTAATTAATGATTTCGTAGTTTTAAGTTTTAAACCATACCCAGGAGTGTTACTTGGTACCTGTTTATATTCATCCATAACAGAAAGTTTTTACATAGATGTAACGAAAATAGTAATTGTATGTTTATATAAATTTTTGCAGATTGTTACGAGTTGTGGGGGTGCGGGAGATAGTTCCGAGTCCCATGACACCGATCCCCCTGGCGATATTGACAGTCCTCCTGTTACCCGACGGAGACCCCACTCCGCTCCCAAAGGATCCAGACCTCATTCGGAACTTTTCAATCAAATACTTATCGATAAATTTAAGGTAAGTCAATAATAATGCATTAATATTATTGGTGCTTGGAATAAACTTTTATATTATGAATTAATTCTGTGGTTATTTATTTTACAAAAAATGTAAATCTTTTTGTATGTAATGTAAATACTACAGTTGGTATAAAATGATTTATGTAAAATTGAAGTTTTTACACAAGTGTTCGGTTAGGTTTATATAATTTTGAAATTTGAAATCAATGCATATCCAATTCACACAAAATTAAAATGCAACAGTAAAAAGTGAAACCTCCCCATCACTCGGACTCACATATCTGCAGGGATGGCAACAATTTCTTAAATGTTTGCATTTTTCAAATTTCATGGTTTGTGATTATAGAAACACATCTTAAGCTACCGTCGCGCAAAAAATCACACATTAGGAAGACCTGAAAGGCTAAGGAACATTGCTATAATGTCGAATAATCTCTCCGGGAAATATGCGTCTAAAAAAGAGTTTGCGGTGTGTAATGTTGCCCCGTCCTGCTGAAACCAAACTCGTCTTAAGAGGGGCTCTAATCTTTTTAGTTCTGGTTTCAAGAACGTTTCAAGCATACGAATGTATCGAGCCGAATTATCTGTAACTGTTGGCCCGTTCTTTTCGAAAACAAGAAGTTCAATAATGCTAACAAACCCAAGATCACACTAGACTGTATGTGGAGGACACTGTAAGAGGAGGTGTAAATAGTGAGAAGCCCAGTAACGTTGAGTTTACTTATTCATGGTCTCATTTAAATTGAATTGAATTGCTTATTCGTTCATCAATAAAATAGAATTTTCAGTCGATTCCAAAATCGCTTCTGTAAACAGTTGTCTAAAGTTATCGAACAAGAGCAATATGTAGCGATTGAATTCCGATTGACGATTAATTCGTAACTCACTAACCGACCTGGACTTCTTACTTCTTATGGCATTACACTGCATTTCGGGCAAGGATCTTTTTATTGAGTAAATTTCCAATCGATTTGAAGCTTTTCACCCATCTGATGATTATGTTACTGATCGGAATAGTTCCATTTCGATCGACTTTGGACCGCACTAGAAACAATTACTGCACTTTTCTCAAGTCGCGTTTTCCTCCACTTCCAACGGTCGTCGATTTACGATGAAAAATAACTGGATTTATATCTACAAATTCGATAACTTATGATCCAAAGTTGCAGACAATGAAGGAGTCTCTTAGGAAGAAGGTTGGACCAAATTTAAATCAAAGTGGTATTTTAAATATATCGATAATTTACTGAAATCCTCCAGTTTCCTCTTTTAAAGAATAGAATTAATAGTTTTGTTCTACCGTCGTCCATTTTTGCAAGCTTCGCCAAACGAAGGAAAACGGATAGATTATTGTGAATCGATAACACTAACAACCATAGAGCAAAACACGGTTTAATATACTCTTCACTTCACTATATACTTCTCGCGAATCTGACAAATTATTGAATGTTTATTATTTTAATTATTTATGAGTGTCTGCGAGGCTTATTGTCTGATTTTCAATTGATTTCCGCAATTGCATTGTTTCAAAAAGGAATTAAAAGTGTAGTCTAAAAAGAATGATTTGAAAAATCAAAGTGGAAACACAAGTTAGGAAAAAGTGTATAACAGAAAATAGACACTCGGATTGCACGTGTCTGAAATACTTTGAGAATTTTATGAATTTGACCATTTAAATTTCCACAGACAGTTCAACATAAGAAAAAATATGGAGACTTGAAAACAGTGTAAAAACCTACTTAAAACTACTTAAAGATATAGTAAGCAATAAATCATCATCATCATGAGTGATCTGTTTTTCCAAATTATAGAATAATTTAATAGGAAAATATGGTTTCAATCGCCGGAGATATTCAACTTTGTTTTAAGTTTTTCTTAAATACACTAAACACACATGCGTTAATTGTTTGCTTTTTGTTTAAACTGGCCTCATAAGATATTGGACTGGAGATTTTATACAAAATTTCTTATAAAAATGGGTATTTTTGTGAACAAAACATCATTCATAAAAATTGTCCCTTTCCATCTGAATTATGAAGAGCATAACAAAACATTCAAAGTTTTACTGTATTAAATAATTTTGTTACCTATATCAAACGTCAAGAAACTAGTATCCAGTTGTACTGTGTGAATTTTAGTTTAAAATCCACCTGTATTGTGTTCCTGTAGGTAGACATTATTTGTTATGAAGTTAGGATAATCAAATATTCTGTTGGCAACAATAATAGTTCAAAATTATTTGTACTCATCTCTACTCACCATAGTTCTATACTCTACTATTAAGCTATTCTTTTGGTATGTCTATTATTCGATACTGCTTTAATATCAGTGTTAGAAACTTTGTTTCCCTTAGAGCAAGTTAATGTGTACGATATTTCATGCAATTACTTGCAATGTCATTCAAAGCTCTTACTATTGCTGTATCCAACCAAAACTAATCTTTTTCTCTTTTCGGCCTATTCACTTCCCGCAGTTACTTTGTACATCCTTGGCAATAACAAAACACAGCTAGAGGAAAACTATCAAATAAATGCCGGGAACAAAAATCAAATAGAAATTTATATTTACCACAGAACACAAAAAGATCAGATTTAAAAAAGCTCTCTTCTCAATGGCAGCAGTATGCAATATAAACGACGCTAAAAAAATGAAGTTGTTATTACGAAATATTACATGAATGCATAAACTGAGCTTCCTTTGCGTATACTTTTGACGAAGATATGTTGCAATTATTATCGCATATATTGTTGTTTTGCTCTATTTCAAGAAGCATTTAAAACTTTTTATCTACAAATAGTGAAAAATAATGGAATAAATGAAATAAAGCACAGAAAACAACTCTATTATATTAGAAACACGATTCTTTATCTATTCGCATGTCTCGTATATTAAATTTAAGATACTCAGTGACATTAAACGTGTTACACCCAGAACAGCAAATTTGATTGTTTAATTTTTGTGGATTTGACAGCCTCACATTCACACATGCTAATTGCATGTACTCATAAAAAATATAATATAATGAGTTTGACGACTATATAGCTAATTACATTCCTATACACATCTAAGCATCGCCAAAAGGAACTGTTGTTACGTTACTCCACCAATCCTGACCACAAACCACCTTCCAACAGTAAAACAAAAATCATATAGCTTTTCTCGACGACGTATAACCCTTCGATGACCGTCGGGACTACTTAAACAGAGTCCCAATTCGTTGCTGATTACTCCATTATGTCTCCTAGTGCTCTCGATTTATGCACCAGCTCAAACGTTGACAACAGTGATTCGCAGCCAGAGGACACTAATTGCAATACAGCAACAATGCACAACGGTTTCGCAGAGTTAGTTGCCAGAAGTTGACTCACGATTGGTCTCGTTTTTTCTGTCCCCTTAAGAACAATTTCACGATATAATAAACAAACATCTTGGCAAGCCAATTCTTGCCATCATGGTGCCTTCGACGTAGAAACATTCTGTTAAGGCAAGAAGATGAACTAATTTGTTCTTGTAAACATAGTACATATTTAATATCAACGTAAACGTTGTCAGAAACTAACAACATAGTAATTCACACCTCACGGTAACAAAAAGTGATTAAACAACACGCTAAAGACAATGAAATTAGTCATGTGATAAATTTATGCCTTTGTGTTAATTAAGCAATATTTTATTAAAGAGCTCATTAAGACCAATAGCACATAGTAGTAGACAGTTTACACATGAAAATAGATGTATCCTGATGGTCTTGATTAACGGAATACTAGACTAGCAAATATTGGATCAAGATAATAGTTATTTGTGAGCTCACAACCCTTGTTCATGAAGTGCTTGTGGGAATAACTATTAGAAATTCATTAATTACAGCAGTCGCTGCTAACGTAATTTGATCAATAAAAATATAATTCGCACTATTGTAATGATTCAAAGACAAATTATTAGATAAGAATATTATGCTTTTAGTCTATTTTCACTTAAAATACAGGTCTGCAAGTAACAAACTGCATAGGTTTTTTAATACATTTTCTTACAGATTTTCATGTCCTAAAACCGGAAAAAGTATTTAAAAAATTCCATCTTATAATTTTTTTACAATACTAAATTTTATATTTTTATTATGTGGAAAATTCTTATAGTTGAAATTTTGTATGTTTTTTAAGCTTAGTGATACAGAGAAACGTTGGCTGTCGAGAACTAATCTAGCTTAGAATTTTTAGTTGACAAGAAATTTGGGTCGTTCAAAAGATGCAACCAGATTCAATACTAAATAAATAACTTTTATCATTTGGTACCTCATTTTCCTGGTACAGATATCGAGACACTCAGTTCATATGGAAGAAAACTTCAATGATTTAGCTACGATTCTTGAAAAAATCAAATATCAAGAACATAAATGGATGGCCTGCGAAGATTTTAAAATACAAACAATATTGTTGGGTCAACAGTCAGGTTATACAAAACTCCCTTGTTTCCTATTATTGTGGGATAGTAGAGCCAGAATGCCTTACTGGACAACAACTGACTGGTCACCACTACAAGGTTTAACTTCTAGCGAGAAAAACCTTATCAATATCACTTTGGTTTCGCCAGAAAAGGTTTTCTTGTCATCTCTTCATATTAAATTGGGGCTAATTAAGCAGATTGTAAAATCATTGCAAAATGATGTGGTTTGTTTCAGATATAAACGTTTCAAGTTCCCGAAATTGTTTGAAGCAAAGTTTAAAGAAAAAGTTTTCACTGGCTCTGTCATAAAAAATTTTTTGTCTGATCCCTTTTTCCTGAATCAATGGGAGATATCGAAAAAGAAGCATGGAATTTACTCAAAAATGTAGTGTAGCAGTTTTTGGGCAATACCAAGGATCTCGCATATAAAACTATTATACACCGCAGGCTGACAGCGTATGAAGCTCAAGGGTGCAAGATGATATTAAAATTTCACTTCTTACACTACCATATTAAATATTATCCTGAAAACTTGGGTGCATACAGTGAAAACAAGATGAAATATGTCACCGGGATGTAGGTAATATCAAGAGACGTTATCAAGGAAGGTGGGATGTCAGCATGCTAGCAGACTACTGTTGGATGCTTAAGCGAGAAACCAAAAAAGAATATCAAGAATGTGTTCGGAGAAGCGTCAAAGAAAAGAAGAAAATGTTTCACAAGCAAAAAGAGGGAACCTAAAATGTTATGCTGCGTGTTTGTTGTAATAAATAGTTGATTTTTCTCATTGTTGTGTTCTTATTTTGCAAAAGAGCTATATGTGATGGAGAATAATAGAAGTTATTTTTTAAATCGTCTCAAACTATATAATTCAACAAAAATATCTCATGCATCTGAAAAAAATCTCCTTATGTGCTCTGTGTAATTGATATTTATAGAATCTTGTAGAATTCTGAACCTTCTAATATACTGACTATTTTTTTGTTTATATTACTGACTATTTCCTTAGAATTGCACCTTCCTAGGTCCTTAGGATATTTATAAATCAATTATAAATAGTGTATATGTGTAAATAAATTAAGAACTTAAAAGATAGTGTTTATTAAGTAACCCCACGAATAGAAAGAATGTAAATAAATACGAAAAACGTTACATTACTTTAGTCAAAATCTGTGCCAGTATCTTTGGACGTTAGTTTCTGTAATGTCTTGTTTCTGCCGCGTTGACACGACATTCTGGAATAAAAATAAAAACGTGTATCTAGAAATTCAAAGTAAAAAATATTGAGTGAGATTGTACCACTGAATGACACCATCTCGCCCATCAAATTATCGAAATAATTTACTTGAATGTCTCAATTTGTTACACAAACTTCTCACCAACAGGAAGTATACAGAATTTTGTGAAAAGTGAAAAACACACGCAATTCATCAGCACCAATTCGTTAAAAAATTGGAAATGTGCCACAAGGTATAATCGCCATAATAAAAAATGACTCCTATGATGTGAGCATGACGATTTCACGTGAAAAGATACGATGGCTTTTTTCATCTCTGCAGGCACATTTTGACTAATTTCTACGTTCAAATTTATTCAAACGTAACATTAGTTTTGCGGTTTTCAAAATTCGATAAATCATGTTTCACCACCTGTTTTTTAGTGTAGGTACTAGACCGTGTCGTACTATTCAGACACGTTCTCAATTAAAAAATTAGTTTTTAAAATAAATGTTGCCTGAATATTGGACCACAATTATCTAATTTTCCAATTGCACTACATTCCTAAGATTATATCGATTCCTATAGTATTCGAGTTATTTTAATTTTCAAATCTATTTAAATAGTTCACTGGTCATTTAAATAAGCATTGAATAAAAGTGATTGCATAATTACTAAATAGAGTTGTTTATTTTATGGAGGTATTCGGTGTATAAAACTAGTAAACAATTTCCAACACAGTCATTTAGTAGATTTATAGTTCGATGTTATGTCGAAACTTCAGAAAGAAAATACACTCAACTTCCATTAAGAAAATAAAGTGCAGCGGTGTTTACTCATTTCCTCGATCTCAGACTAAGTTATTTCGAATTGACATCTATGATGTAATATATTTTTTTCTTGCGCCTTTGAAATATATATTTGGATTGTTTCCTTTCAAAACAAATATAGTATATAGTGCAGAAAGTTAACATATATGTACTTATCAATTATATATCTTTTATGCGGTATGTCATTTTTTGAACATTCGCAAATATGAATGCAAATATCCATTATTGCCATCCGCAGATGCGAATGTTCAGTTAAAATTTTAAAATTTAGCCTTAATTGTCTATGACTTCGGAATTTCAAGAATTGCCAATTTCATACGAATTCATCCAACTAAAGTATCATTCCGCGCGCACAGGTCTTTTTCTAAACAAATCAAGTAAATTTCGAGGTTAAAATGTGGATAGTTATTTAAAATGTGCCCATAAAACAAAACAGAAGGATAATAAATCTTTGAAGTCATTGGCAGTTGATAGCATTAAACGGATGTGTTAAAAGACTTTCTACTTTCGATGAAACTGCTAGATTTATAAGAAGCATTTGTATCCATCTTATGATTCAAAGACTCGTATTTCACTTCATTCATATGCGATAAATTATATGATAAAGTTAATCATAAATTACTTTAATTGCTGAAAAACTTGTCATTTAGGACCAAGCTCAACTTGAAATGGGATTACAGAAAAATTTAGAAGGGAAATGATGACGTTAAATGCAAAAGTGATTACCGGTAAAGTAGTACCCTACCATTATTTTCTCTATTCAATAATACTTCGATAGGTCGCCAAGAAGCCCTCAATGCATTTAAATAGTTACTAACAACAAAAACAAATTACTATATTTAAATATAAAAATCGCAAACTGAACTAAGACCTGAAAAACATGTTAAAACAATTGTAAAGTTCATTTAACGAATCGCCACTGTCTTCAGTCGAAACCAAACTAAATATTTTATTTTTTTTATTTGAACGTATCCAGGCGAACGTGTTCTCTGACGATACTTTGATTTCTTACCGGGGTTACTAAGAATACTTAAACTAGTGAAATTTACTACTTTAATCGGAATTGGTATTATAAGCGCTTCTTTTAAACTCATTCTTGTATATTAGTCAAAAACCCTTCGATACTTTTTATTGTCCTCCATGTAGGAATAAATACAGTATAATAGTCTTCTTGGTAAAAAGTAGGAAACTTCTTTGTTTGGATCATTTATCCTAGTTAGTCGTCTGTTTATAAACTCTCTAAATTCTAAATCATTCTAAACTAAAACCTTTCTTGGAAATAACAATTTATTTTTTACACTTTTTTAAAAATCATATTGTGAGACAGAATAATAATAATAATCTGATTACTGTCACCCATTTTTCACTATATTATATGTGTTAGTCAAAAGAATCAACACCAGGCACGTAAGAATTGCAACATGATTTTTGCGAAAACACATATCCACCACACACACAAAGGTTCTCAAAAATCTACAATGAGGAAATAGCTGTTATGTTGAATTCCCGATCCAACCTATCGACATCTCGGCTATATGTTTTTACAATGTAAAGGACTTTATATCTTCGAACGTAATGGCTCTCGAGGGATAGATTTGAGCAGGGTTATAATTTTGAATAAACGTTATCGAACGGAGGGTTGTCATCGAAAAATTTTTATTGGCAGCGGTAACAGCAAAATGCTTCTCATATTGAACTACTTCATTCATGTTGAATATTTGAAATTAATAATCGCCTGTAACTCACTAAAAAAGCAGTGACTGCACTCAGTATTGGAAACAGTATTACAGTGAAAGGTCCCCACATTTCTTATTACAAACTATGTATTGGGTGCCCCAAATGAATAGAATAGAGAATAAATTATGGTTTAAAAAAACTAATAGAAACGCTTTTGTTTTCTTGTCGATAAAACTCAATATCAATCATTATAATTTCTTACTAATTTTATTCTGTTAAAATTGGAAATGTCCCATAAAGCATCTCCACCACCTAAGATAATTTTTTGGTAAGAGTATGATTATATATAAGATATGATCTATTTTATATGGAAACATTTACTTCCGGAAATACCGGAAGTGGCCATTATCTCAGCAAGAGTAACAAATATCAATCCATAGATAATTTTGTTCGATAGATCTCATCAAGATGTGTGAAAAGTCATGATGATTGACGCATGTGAAGAAGAATTTCTGTGGAAAAAGTACGCAAATGCATCATTTTTATCAAAAAAAAACGTCGTCGCTCCAGGAAGCATAACTCATACAGATGGCTGGCTAGCCTATCGATGCCTCAGCAATGAAGGCTACACTCATGAGTGGGTCAATCACAAAGAAAGATTTGTTTCTGATAGCGGGGTTCATACCTAAAGAATTGAGGCTAGCTGGAGACCTTTGAAAACATTCTTCCACGATAGGCATGTACCTTCAGAAGATTGAGAGGGCAGAATCATAGAATATATATGGCGACGAGAATGGCGTAAATCTGAACCAAAAAGAGACCCACTAATTTCATTAATAGAAGGAATAAAGATTTTCAAATGTAAAAGTTATAGGTATATAGGTATAAAGTCCAATTAAAATATTTGATTGAAGAAAATTATTTTTGTTTACCTTTATTTCAGTCTCTACCACAATCTAACGTCACCTATCCTAAACAGAAATTCTTCGGCGCATGCGTCATTAATCATGACTTTTCACACACGGATAGATCTTAATGATGATAACAAAGTTATCCATGGTCCGATATCTGTTAGCCTTCCTGAGATAATGGCCACTTTCGGTATCTCCGTAAGTAAATGTTTCCGCATAAAATAGATATGATATCGATTTCTCGTAATATCAATAGTCTATGTTAGAATTTGAAGATGATCGTTGTGGAGTGGCTTATCATAATTGTGCCATTTTTTATCACAATTTTAAATTGGTATATGTTTCCATCATTCACAATCTTTAGGCTGTGGAAATTGATATATTTATACCTCCATTTTTAAAGCTACGCTTCCAGAAAAAAATCGTTGACCTGATAAGAACTATGGGACTAAATTATTAAAATGTATATTCTCATCGGTCCGTGACAAAGTGCATAATTTCTAATTTATATGTGATTACCTGGTGAACCTGGTATTGATAATGGTACGAAATTTATTGTATTATCATCGAAGTGTGCAGAATTTTAATCTACTCTTCATACATATAAGTAGAGCCAATAAAAGTTGGTTAAATACGGCCTTTCACAAGCAATGGGTAATAAAATTTATAAGATTATGTTTGAAATCAATTTTTTTACCTATACTAGCGTAAAATTTAATTCGTAATTTACTATGCAAATTTTTGAAAGTAATATTTGGAAAGACACAGATTATATTTTTTTCTATAAAATATTCCATTAAACCTGAAAGTTTTTTAACCTATTTAACTTCTACATCAGATTCTGGCAAATTTCAACTTTTAGAAAGTTCATTTTTAACAATTTGCACCGTAAAGGACGATTTAACTTTGCATAAGTAATGGCTTTAGCTACTATAAAAAAATATTATCATTATAATTTGATAAATGTTATCCTCTATTGGTGGCGAGAGGATCTGCAAAAAGAATGACATCTTATGCACACATTCTTGAAGAAATAGTATCTACTTCAAACATTTCCGAACGTTAGTATATAACGCCATATCGTTTGATATTAGTCTTCTTCCTCACACTAACTTTAAGCACGGGTCACAATTATAATCATTTCAAAAGTATCACGAACGTTTTATTTTCAGAACAAATGAAAAACTCTTGAGGTGGTGGATGAAAAATTGATAAGCTCACTTTATCTTTACATCAATACTTTTTCTTTTGCGAATGAGTAACCGAACTGAACTTTGGGTCTTAATAAAAATCCAAGAATTTCCAGAACTTATTCGAAATCAATATTAAACCGAATCCTAAAAATTAAGACCTGAAATAACCGCTAGCAACACATGCGACCAATTCAAAATAAGACCCGTAAACAAACCTATTATTTATTGTATACAAATTCTTATTCTTCGTGGTTATTTATCATTGTTGTATGATCCTCGTTTCACAAGAAAGAATAATGGAACGCCAAATTCCGTAATGTATCAGAACTTTCTCAACTCTTCACGTATTCTAACTGTTATTACTTTACATAAACCGCCATTAATTTATCTTTCTTTTAAAAATTATAAAAAAAAACTAATTTTAAAACAGAAGAGACATAAAATCAAGAACATTTAGATGCATTAATATATGAATTACTTGACATAAGCTGTGTTATACAGAAGAAATACTTAGTACGGTCAATCAGTTCTTGGTCTCATATAGTTCGCAAAAATCTTCGCAACAACTTATAGTAGAGCTCAAGTTTCGCGCTATTATAAAATTTTTGACTGAAGAAGGAATTATCATATTATAACGTAAATCAAAAATAGATTAGACACTGTTTACGGTGATTTGTGTCATTCCAATCATTCTCCAAAATTAAAATTGTTGTTGCGCTGGGGACTAGAACTATTAGAAAATAACCCACGTGCTGGAGGTCCCGTGACTGTGAGTACTCCAGAAAACATTAAACTAGAGGAAGAAATGGTTTTAAGTGATCAGTGATATTTAAATTTGACAAAAATTAGTGACTATGATTCCTTATCCAAAAAAAAAGCCTGGAGTGGTATCGGAAATGAGAGCGGGTGCAAAAAAGCAAAGCTGATGTAAAGCTTCAACAAAGTGATGGCCAAAATATTTCGAGACTCCAATTGGTTAACTTAAAGAAATAAAATGCAACTGTGAACGCGGCATATTATTCTATAATTCGATTAACAGACTTTTGCCGTACTTTGTATCACATGTATAAGGCTTAATATCAATAAAAATCAGTAAAATGGGGAACAAAAGAAAGAGATAAAGAAATAAAGCCGAGAAACTTGATAATGATGTATATCATTATCAATACAAACAAAAGTTCAAGATCAATGAAGAGATTCGGCAAGGTAATCAACTATCAGCAACACTATTTATAAATACTGTTCGGCACAAATATGCGCCTATGCTGATGACATCGTACTGATAGAAAAAAGGAAAACTAAACTGGTAGAGTTATTAACAGACATAGAAGATAAAGCTGAAGAGATTGAACTCATAATGAATCAAAGTGAAACGCAGTATATGATTGCTTTAGCGGATAAAGCTTCCAACAAAGTAGACTTTGCAATACGAAATAGGCACCAACAACCTTCAAGTACCATGGGAATCTAATGGACAACAATGCAAACTGCTCAACATCCTTCAAGAAACTAATACAAGCCTACCATGCAAATTTGAGTCTACTAAAGAACAAGACTCTTATTCGCCCATTAATTTTATACGGTTGTGAAATATGGATGTTGACAGAGTACGGCAAATAAATATCAAGAAGATTATAAAGAAAATTATATATATATTACTTATTAATTACTGTGGCTAAAATAGGCTTTCCCAATCAATATATGATATTAAAAAAAATAAAAGAAGGATTTAAGATTTAAAAATTCATATTAAAATCATAACGCGAGATTTTCCAAATTCACTCACAAACAAAGAAGTAAAATGAAGAAAAGAATGTAATGAGATGATGTAATCTCCGAAATTTCCAATAATTTAATTGAATCAAATCACAAACTTTCGTAAATGTTGTGGCAAATATATTGTTCTTTATTGAACTCTGTAAACAAATTCGCTACTTATATGGAAAAAACCATTAATGAGTTATTCTACATCATTAAAAACTTTATTAAGCAAAAATAATTTATTGTTTTCAGTCTCGTAAATAACATTAAGAAGTGGTCGAAGTGATTAAAACGCTACAGATTGGCAGAACAACGACAATAATTAGGCTCATTTAATTATTTTGCGCCTTGCCGTCGGGTATGATTGTTTGCGATCGTTATAGCGGCTCCCAAGGGTCCGGGCATTGTTTAGTAAACTGCTGAACTATACGATATGCCATGTAAAGTACAGTTGATAGAAACATATATAGCATTGTCTCGGCGCAACCTTTAGGTACAACAGGGATTTTATAAACGAGCACGTAACAGAGACCAACATAATACAATTCCTAAGCCAAAATTATTCAGCGCTAATTTAAAATATTTGCCAAAAATGTCTATTCAACTAATAAACATGATCAACAAATAAGATTGGAACCATGATCATCAAATTTATAATTATTTGATAGACTATACCCAATTCTCAGCATATTTTCAAAACTGATATTGTTCTTTTGATATGAATAACATTCCCTTCACCTAAAAGCAATTACAAAACAAAACTTTTAGAAAATATCCAAAGCACTCGAGTCTCATTATCGTTCTCTAAGAATGTTGACATGTACATATATGTATTTCTCTTTTAGTTTGGGATCTAAAATGTCAAATTATAAGCAACACCTGATAAGATAACTAGGTACTCTGTTGCCAAGTGGTAGACTGTGATAAATAAGCAAACTGCATCGGTAAATATTACGTCACTCAATAAGTCGTGTGGCTGACACACAGATGGCGCTGCCATTGTCAAATCCATATGACATATATGAAGTACAAACTTTCAAAATACAGTGTGTAAAATTTCATGACATTTAGATTAGTCAGATAAAAGTGACAGTCATTTAAGGGAAGCTACTTTTGTTATTTTCAAAACAATATATTCCAAACAATTTCGTGTGTTAATTTGTAATTGGTTCTTGATGAAAAAAAAAATACTGTGCAAGCTCAGCAATTACTTCAAAAGTGTTATCTGGACTTTGCTTCATCAAAAAGAACCATTTGTTGTTGGTTTCCTGAATTTAATCGTCGTCGTACCGACACCGATGATGGTGAACGTTCTGGTCGTCCAATTGAGGGTTACTCCATAAAGACATCAAAAAAGTCAATTGATTATATCTAATCGTATATTGAAATTTCGCGAGAGAGCAAAGGCTGTAAATATATCAGAAAGCAGTGTGTTTACAATTATGCATGAACATTTGACCATGAGAGAGGTTTACTCATATTCGATCAAAAACAACAACGTGTTGATGATTCATAGCAGTATTTACACGTAATAAATCAGATTTTTTACGTCGATATGTGACAAAGGATGAAACATGGTCCAATACTTTACTCCGGAATCAAAACGATCATCATCTAATGGTGGACTGCAGCCTGTAAACCACGTCCGAAGCGCCCAAAGGCACAACAGTTAACTTGGAAGGTTATCGCTTCAGTATTTTGGGATGCGCATGAAATATGGTTCTTCGAGTATTTCCAAAAGGGAGTGGAGTTGGATCGTTTGAATGCAAAAATCAAGGAAACATGGACTCATGTGACGAAAAAAAAACCACTGTTCAACCAAGACAATGCAACGATAGTTATATTGAACGAATTACACTTCGAATTACTTTTTCATCCACCGTATAGTCCAGATTCGGCTCCTAGTGACTACTGGCTATTCACTGATCTCAACAAAATGCTTATCGGTAAGAAACACAGCTCAAATGAAGAAATAATTATTGAAACTGAAGCCTATTTTGGAGCAAAAGAAGCCTTCTACAAGCACGGTATCGAAAAGTCAGAGAAGAATGATTGTATTGATCTTAAAGCAGATTATATTGATGAATAAAATCGAGTTTTGGTAAAAAAATGTGTTTTTATTAGTTATTCACTAAGTCTAACCCTACCAATTAATTCTTGTTTCCTAACCTGGGAGTTTCACTTACAAGAGAAAAAGTTTTTATCAGACGAAGACGTTATCCGTTATCACGTGAACGCCTATTTTGAGGAGGCGGCGGGCAACTTTTTAGGCAACCCTCGTATTGTCTGAATATACAGACAATCAGAATTATTTTACATATTTTTTGTACTTAGTATTTTTCTTTAAAAACTTTGAATCGCTGGCTGTAGATCTCAAAATTGCAGAAGCCGACCAAATTTGCATAGACGACAGCGTTTCAACGCAAGAATGACTAGAAAGTTATTTCAGTTCCGTGTTTCAATATAGTCTCTTTTAAGTCGCGAGTTTCCAGTTTTTTCAAACCATCCAAATAATAATATCGGAAATTCTGCAAAATACGCGGTTGTCTCTGCTATCACCTCTTTTTATTTTTTCTCAAATTGCTTTCTAAAGCTTGGGAACAAAAATTAATCCGAGGGATGAGGTGAATATTGCGATTGAGGCAATAAATCGTAAGAAAACTGGTTTCTTTAACAAATGTGATCGTTGTTTCTCTCTCAAGTTGGCCAGTCATCGTTTGCCAATTGTTCTGAATAATCAATAAAAATTACACCTTCCGAATCCAACACACTATGGCCTTTTTTGGATTGAGCTCAATTCTTCGGCTGTATTTTTGTTTCTAAGATATAATGGTGTACTCAAAATTCATTTAATATAACATATCGATGGAACAATTCATTCTGATAGCGTTTAAAGATAAGCAAGTACACTTTCAATAATCATTAAGTAATCGCAGCTCCCACCAGATAACTTTTTCATAGGTAACCTTCCTTGCTGAATAAAGCATATTCATTTTATCAATAATTTCTGAAATAGTTTCAGAAATGACGTCAGCATCATCCTTATCTATAATTTTTACGCAACTTCTTTTTTTTCACGTTTCACGTTTATAATGCTTGATCAGCAATCGAAATTGTTTTTTCTTCAAAACAACGAAAACAGTTTTCTTCATATTAGTTGTAAAACTAATATTTATATAGCAGCTTTTGTGGAAAACATTTGTATTTATATCTCTAGTTAAAGGGTTCAATTTATTATATCTTTTATATTTTATATAAATATTAGCCCATATATAGTCATAATGGTACAACTATTCTTTTGATGACTTTCATTCATTCATGTTTTTTCGTATTTGTCGTTTTAGAATATTGACTCCATTAAATTATTATTATATGTTAGATTTCTAAATGTTGATATTATATGGAGAATTTTTGTGAACTAATTTATAAATGATAAATTCAAAATAATACAGACATATCAATTATCATACTAAATTTAATAATCGAAAGTGGGTGAAATATTCACGGGGGTGTATTTTCTGTATCTAGAACCATGAGATTTTAATCCTGTATATATTCGGATCATGTTCTAAAATTAAATAAGTAGTTAAGACCTGAGAATTTAATTAACATATTTGAAATTTCCCAATGGTGCTGTTTATCTTTCATTTCGCTGGTTGATTCTGAAAGTAAAATTAGATATTTCACCATTTTTAGTTCATCTGGAATAAACAATTAATCCCCTTCTAAAGATTACTAAATGTAAAACAAATGTTAGAGAAGAAAAGATTGATCTACAGCTCTACTTTGATTATTCGAAAGTACAGAGTATCTTAGGAATTTTTTAAACAACAAACTCAAGAAAAGACACACATTAAATAGTATCAATAGGCCGCTTAATGTGTACTTTTACCGTAGTGACAGTAATAAAAATAAGGTTAATCCATGTATCAAACAAATCCCTTTCAATATTATAGAATAATCGACTTTAATTTTTGGCTTATAATAATATTATGACATACACATTATTCCTAATACTGTTAGGAACTGGTCCACGACATGGGACGTGAAACCAGTCCTGTCTGGTTATAATGAAAATTTATCGAATACGCTGAATTGTTTGATGTTTGTCGGCGCCTTTGATATTGCCTTTGATATATTTTTTTATAAACAGCATATACAAGTAGTGATAAGTTAATTCTTATATAAATTAGGTAAGTCTAGTCTAAACATTTAAAAAAACTGAGTAAGTAGGAGATAGTGTTTATAAATACACCCCACCGAGAGAAATAATATGAATAAATAAAAAAAATCCCAATTCCTACTTGGAAAAGTTTAAAACCATATGAATTTGAAAACATAGCTTTAACTAAACATTTAAAAATAGTTTTCCTACTTCGAATGCGACTTTCTTGTACTAATTTCAATACAAAGTTTTCCATTTTCTAAACTGGAGTGAAATCGTTGATTCATGCAGAATATGGCATCACCTTTATATATTAAGATAATACCCGATGTTGAACAATCTATTCCGTAGTTACTGAATATTTATTGTTCACCATTTACATATTTATAAACTAAGCCCACATCTACTGCGACCTCTAAATATCGAAATATTCTTCTTACATTTGAAACTTCAAGGTTTAATAGATTTTTCAAATTCCTTGGGACAACTTTGCAACCATATGAAATGTGCGGTCTGTGTTGTTGTGTTTCATACCAAAACATTTTAAAACCTTATTATTGTATGAAGATTAATCCAGTTATTTCAAATTTTGACCTTTTCATTTTTCAATTCTAAATTCTTTTTTGAAACTTTCTAAATATAAATTTTTCGTGATGTATGAATCAACATCATCATATTCAAAACCAAGAATCCTGTGAAATATTTATTCCAGTATCTTGGTGCGTACTTTAATCCACGCAAACTACGTCAAAATCGATAGAAAAGTGATTATTATTATGCCTTCTGCTTCATGATTACTCCTTCCAAGAAATGTAAAGTACTTCATCGAATTATATTAGCGACATATTTTTTTGCTTTTAATGAAGCTCGTCATGTTACTCTTTTTGTTTCTGGATTTTGAGTCTAATCAAAGTCGTCGCTATTTCTTCGAGAGTACCCATCAATTTATAGTCTAATTTCGAAATCTATTGAATATAGAATTGAAATAATACAATCCAGTAAATTTAGTTCACACTTCACAGCTTATATCCATTTACCAATTACAGCTTCCTTGTATTTGTGTTGTTCTCGAGAGCTCCCCATTTCAGCAATTACAGAATCAATAATTTTTTCTGGCTGTCTCAATGATAAGTACTACCGTTGTTGGTTTTCTGTTTTTGTCTGATCTTTCATAGATTCGAATATCTTTAAATGTTTCTGCAAGAAAAACAAACCGCTCCTTTAGACCACTATCTATCATTGAAATGATACTTTCAAAAGAAAACAAAAACTGGAGTGACAAAACCATTTAATCAATACTTTCGAAGAAAAACAAAAACTGGAGTGACAAAACCATTTAATCAACTGCTTAAAACAATGCAACAGTTGTACCTAAGGTAAATAGGAAAATGTTAGATCAAACCGTTACATAGACTGTTTTTTTTTGACTGAGAAAGTGTCAAAACATCTAAAAGGTCTGTCAAAAGGATCTTGTTGTTCATGCACAATTTCGTATTCCCGTGGCTGCCTTAAATGATTCGAAAAGTGTTTTCAGTACTTTTATGGTCCTTAAATGGTTTTCGTTTCTTTTACGGGGATTGAAATGAATGTTAATTGTTTTCACTAGAAATGATTCTTATCCTTCCCATGAAATCGATATTGATTAATAATTCCAAATGTTCCTGTTTTTTGTTGATTGAAATACAATAAAATAGGAATGTATGAACTACAATCCATTTCGAAAAATTGAATTTAAAAAATCAAATTGACAATTCCCACTGGTTGGCTTTAGTCCTAATAGATATTTTGCCTTTTGCTTTGTAACTGTTCTATATGGAAAACATAGACAATTCTATTCACGTAAGGTAATCTCAACATAAAGCAGTCCTGATTAACAAACAAATAATTTCTTATAGATGAAGATTTAAAGGAAATACATAGAGACCATACGAGAAACGAATATGCTATTTGGATGAAACCAAGCTGAATGTTTAGATGAAACCTGGTAAACGCTAAAGCCTCATTTATATCATGGTTTTATTGTTAATGTACTTGAAAAGATGGTTAAGCTTACATACTCCAAAATTATCGGTTTGGCAAAAGTAATCACCCAATAATCTTTTGCTGTTATTTTTGTAATGAAAAACCTGAATTTTTCTTAAGAAATTTTTTTATTTAATCCATTAGAATTTATTCCATTAAGGGAAGAAAATAAAATCGGACTCATTTTCAATCTCAACTCAACTCAATTTCCATCAGTCTTGTCATAGCTTCGGGTGACAAGCTCTTGGTTTCTTTGCGAATATTCTACTTAAAGGCTTCAAGAGTCTGAGGCTTGTTGACGTAAGCCTGAGACTTTAAAAAAGGTCATAAAAAGAATACTAAAACGTTAAAATCTAGTGATCTAGGTGGCAAAATACCAAAACGAGAGATTAAGCGATCCACTTCCTTTATAATATCGGTTGTGACCCGAGCAGTGTGCGCCTTCGCACACTGCTGATGTAATCGTTCTCTTGGGTGCCCTCAGAAACCATTGTGTTTATCCAAGATATGAATGACCCTCTTCGTTAAGATTTGACTTGAGCGTAGATGCCCTTAGCGGTCAACAGCTAACAATTGTCTGCAGTTTGTAAGGGAGTATTTTCAAATCTTCCACCAAAATTCTGAAGAAGGACCACCGCCAAATGCCCAATTACGTGGCACGTCGTCTAGTCGGTGTACGGGCTCCTCTTCGAGATCTTGGCCAATAGCAGCGATATTCTTAGCAGTATAGATCCGGGGCTGGCCAGCCTTGGGAAGATATCCTGTTATGCCAATATCTTTAAGGCGAGTGGTCACGGTGTTCATCTAGTTGGTGTTAGGCGACCAGAAAATCTGCACAACACTTACAACATGCCAACACAACCGACGACAAAAAATGAAAACAATTCTTCCACGCTCTTGCTTAATAATGACTTATCCATTTGGATTCTGCGTTTGTTTACTTCTCAAACACTAAAACAAGGGATTAAGCGCCCTACTTCTTTCAGAATATCAGTCAACAAGGAAGTAAGCAGAACTTAAAGTTAATTGGTAATTTCATATGGATTATAGTTGAATATTGATCAAAAAAGTTGTACTGTACAAACAAACAGTATGGTAACAACGTGATCCTGGCAGACGTCACGCTTCATGGCTCATTGAAGAATATTCGCAGGTGGACCGGTTTAGACTCTCAGACGCTTATAAGAAGGGCCAGATACAGAAATGACCATTCTAGGGTTATCGCCAACCTTTTCGTTAGAGAGATCCCAAGAAGAAAAGAAAAACAAATGCCTTGTCTTCAGTTTGTACGGGAACATTTTCAAATTTTTCATCAAAATTCTGAACAGGGACCACCGACAAATGCCCAATTATGTGGCACGTCGTCTAGTCGGTGTACGGGCTCTTCTTCGACATCTTGGCCAACAGCAGCGATATTCTTAGCAGCATGGATCCGGGGCTGGCCAGCCAGAATGAAAACAGTTTTTCCGCGCTCTTGCGTTATAACGACTTATCCATTTGTATTCTTCGTAGATTAAATTTTAAAAAATTATAGGATTTCCCACTAGGTTGATTACTTTTGCCGCAATGGATATATACGAGCTATTTTAAAAAGGTCTAAATAATCAATACCTAAAAATCAATTACTCAGACTTCTAAGTAGCTATTTTATATATGAAAATTTTATAAATGAAAATAAATATTTTCGATCACTTTTTTGAGGTCAAATTTTTTGAAACATCCCACTTAAGAATGTTATTCTACATAGATAATATTGAAGTTTAAACTAGACATCCGGTATAGTAAATGAAAACCGCGCCTCGTATCAAATAAACAGGAAACTGATTTCAGAATCTGCGCTGGAGAGGATGCGTTTATTTTTTACAGTTTTCGAATATTTCTGAAATAAAAATTCTCAGTTTAGAAGCGTTTAGAAACAGTTTTAATTTAATATTATCAAGTTATAAGTGATTTTACAGTGGTGGTGTTCAATTGTGTTTTATTCGTTGAGTTGTCAGTTACCGTTAGTGTACTATCAACATTGTAGGCTACTAAAAATAGAAGGATCTTATCACGTCGTGAGTATACATTATAAAAGGTCACGCTTACTGAATGTTTGCATACCTTTATTAAATTTTAATGTGTTAAAAACAATATTTTATTCTAAATATTGAAATTACTACAAGAATTAGAAAATGACAATGTAACAGATTAAAAATATTGACGATTCCATACAAAATAAAGGAGAATAGCATATTTATTATACGAGTATATATTTATATATCATTAAATATCCATACTTTTATTTATAGAAGTAGTGTTCTAAAGTTAAGGTTTTCGAGGAATTTAAAAATAAATATACATACTTATAACCATCTTAGTGAAAAAATATTTTTTGTATTTCGAATACTAACATCATTAAATTAAAATAAAAAAGTCATAATGCACTTTCGTAACCGAAACTACCACAACTCAAAATATTGGAATGCTCTGAAAAAATTGATGAATTGCTTCACCTTTGTCAAAGACTATGTCACTAGGAACAAAAAAATGTCCCAAAACAATGTAGAAAATGACTACGAAATTATTAATTTGTAAAACGTGAAGACTACTTCTTTAAATGCTCGCAATAACTAGCAAACAGTTGAAAACAGACATCAAAGACGAAATCGAAAACTAATCGATAGTAGTAATATGGATTCTTCTGTTATCAAAGTTCCTAAAAACGTGACACTGTCAGTGTCAAGGGTCGAAAATGTTCGGTCTTTCCTGAGGTTAAGTGTAAAATAACGAACTCAGAAAAAGTGAATTGTTAAAAATTTGTGAACAAATTAATGCATAAATATTGCACTTGGTGCGTTTTACCCTCCTCTTTTATTCTTCTGCTTCCAATCTAAATATTTGAATAACTTCTTCATATCTGACCAGTATATAATTCTATGATTTTTCTACCACTATATCCAAGCAATACTATGTCCATTGTAAAAGCGTTCACTTCTTTGGTAGAATACCGTTTCTCATTTCATCATTTTTATATTCCAACCAGCTGTTGGATATATTATTAGTCTAATCAGGAAGTCTGTTTTATCTACAATTTTCATCCATAAATTATGAAAGATTCACAACTTCAGATCTCCTCTTTTTTTAATAACTTTTGACTGATTTCATATTACTCGTGCCAACAAATCTAGGTGCCAATGTAACTACAGTATCGTCTTCTTATACTACCGTTTAAAACGAGCTAATTCCGATCTAATCATGATGTAGATAAATCTTTAGAAAATATCAAACTATTACCTTCAATATTTTTGTCTATCTTGATGTTCAAATTTGTAACAGTGGAGTTGAAATTTTGGGACAATATTTTGTATTGGTGTATACAAAAATTTCTGCTATAGGCTAAAATATAAAACAATTTTCAACTTAATCACCCAATGTTCCCTATTATTCCGTTTAATTGTTTCAACTTAACTTAAATCTTTGATAACAAAGTTTGTTATTATGATATCTCCGTTGGAATTATAATGAGCGGTAGTAAATGGAATGCACGAAGCGTCATTAAAAGCAGATGAAACCAATTAGTGGAATAGAAATTGATCAAAGAAATGTTTGGATTCCTTAGTTGATCTATTTAAGGAGAGCGAAGATTTGAATTTGTTAACTATATCATAAATTAAAAATTGTATATGCCTCAAATGTGTCAAAGACTATGTCACTAGGAACAAAAACATACGCCAAAAAACAATTTAGGAAATGACTACGAAATTATTAATTTGTAAAACGTGAAGACTACTTCTTTAAATGCTTACAATAACTAACAAACAGTTGAAAACAAACATCAAAGACCAAATCGAAAAGTAATTGTTAGTAGTAGTAATATTCTTCTGTGATACGAGTTTCACAACTGTGTTTTTTCACAAATTTGTGTTACAAACTGTTTACTAGGCATTTAGTGCTACTCGCTCAAACAAAGGTATAACGGTGGCTAGTACATAAACGCTGCAAAGATGTCAAAAACTTAAGAACTCAAAAAAAAATGATAATTATTTACATATTAATTCAAGCTTATACATTTTCCATTAAGTATCCAAAAGTAAATATTTAGTACTTCGCAGTCTTGTAATACCTTGATAAAAAAACTGAAAACAAAATGCCACCGTTCAGTAAAGTCTACCAGTTGAATGAACAGAATTTCAGAATTATTCATATTTGTAGACACAAAATTGTTCTACGCACTCTTTCGATGACTTGAGTTATAATCCCAAAACGGTGGATAAGTCTTCAGTAAATAGTTTTACGAACTGTCTTTCTTTAGGTTAGTTAAACGATTCGAACTAAATAGCAATACACTATAATAGAGTTCGACTTATTTTGTGCAGTATGTTTATATCGTTTGCAACTGAAAAATGATTGTTGGCGATAAAACTTGGATGGAAATAGGGATCACCGAGTTTGAAGATAAAGTCACTTAAATTCCAAAAGCTTTATTGGGATCAACCATAGTCATTATGAGAAAATGTTGAAGAATAGGTATATATTGTCAAAAATTAATAATTATATTAATTTTTGTGGGGCATTTGAATTGGTTCTCTTCGAAAATATTTAAATAGATATTGCAGATAGAAACAATTCATGGGGATAGGACCTGTGATAGATAGAATGGTTGATGAACTGGTTATAAACATCAACAGTTACATTGATGATCTCGACCTTCAGAAGAAGACTATGATAATACTTATAACGAATCATTATCTGGGAACGAAGAATTATCGGGAAATACTCAGTGTATATATTCATACTTATTATCATTTCATTTTATCACATTAGCGAATTAACTAGATATTTTTTATTATCATCACATATTGCATATTTCCATCCAATATACATAATTAAGTTGGAATTTCTAGAACCGTTGGGGATATTCATACTGAATACACTGTATACACCATCACTACACCAACAGTCACAATTACACTGTCTGACGCGCGTTTCGATAACCAAGCTTTCGTCTTCAGAGACTGAAGTTTATCTTTCTGATGAATAGTACATACATCCGCAAACTGTGTGCTAAATATATTATTTGCGGTCCTTTATTTTATTTGCAGATCGAAAGGTTGAAGAGTGAAATAAAATGGAAATACGGTGGTTATAACTTTTTCTAGGCCCATATCCATTAGTGAGTATTATGATGATGATGAGGGTGGCGGAAGTGAATTGTTCCTGTTTTTGCCCCTCTAAAAAATTCAAGATCCGGAGCTGGTAATATCTACAGGCATTCCGAATTGTTTCAAGAATGTGCTATTTTGTATATGAATGATAATTTGCCAAGCGTTCAGTATGAATATCACCAACGTAACGGTTCCATAAATTCAAACCAATAAGTGAAAACCGGCGACAGTTCTTTGATTTGACAAAACTCTTTTCAAGAGAGAAAATTCAATAAATTCTATAATACGTACTCTATTCATTTATTCTAGTTATATAATATTTTCCACATTCACGACACTAATGAAACGGAAACATGTTTTCATTTCACTACCATATTAAACATTCGAAGCATTTATGTAAGAAAACAAACAGTTTCAACCTGCTTAGATCACTAAAATACGGATAACTTTCTAACTATAGCAACCTCAAAGCTTTTGTAACCGACTTAGTTATATCTAACCTAAATAATATTTCAGAGAATTAATATTAAATAAATTATATAATTATACACAGCATTCTATGCTCTAAAAGGAGAAACTTTCCAAACATATTCAATATTATTGGTTGCCAGTGTCAATTAAGGTTTAATTGATTTTGTCATCAAATAATTATCCCTATCAAGCAATCAATCCTAACCTATTTTTTCGAAAACTGTTGATCCGTCGTTGAAACTCAGCCACAACACAAGTTTCCATAGATAGATCTAATCATCATTTTTTATCGGTTTTTAAAATTGATAGTAATGTAGCTGCAGGGGTCCACCGGATCTAGCAAAATTTTTAAAATGGTCCATGAAACAAAAAAGTTTGGGAACTAATGATCTAGAAATTATACTAGGCCAGAAAGCAATTTGAAGATCATTTGATTATACTTTTTACCGAGAATTTTTTCTTCTGCGCATTTGAATCCGTTTCCTTCTTTAATCTGTGTAATTATTAACATTTTTTTCAGTTTCCCCTTTCTCGATGATATGCTGTTTATATTTCAAAACACAAATAATCTTACCAATAGATTATTTCTGCTCGATTCAAATGGCTTTATTTGGGTGTGTAGTGGGAAATTTATATTTCATAATTGGTTGGCCTTGGGGTAAGGTATTTTGACATTTTTTTCTTCTCTTCACTTCGCTTCGGTGTTTGGTTTTGAGTGAATCCATAATCTCGCCACATCATTTTGATTTCTATTTTCAAATGGGTTCTTTTTGTTCCTAATAGATCATTTTGCCTGGAAAGCTTACTTAAGCTACAAGTATTAATTGAAATAACCACAAATGCATAATTTTGAGGCTTTATGTCAAGCATTTTACATTTACAATTTAAATTTTTTAACCAAAAGATCCTGCAAAACTATCATAAATATGGTTTTGGTATCGTTTTAGAGGTTTGTTAATTGAAATTTTCTTTAATTTGTTTTTTGAGAACCTCTCCTTGAAGAATGTCTCGTTATAGTTGAAACTACACTTTGTCCAGATTTCGAGTCCTAAAGCAATCATGATAGTATTGGACTAATCCTATTACAAATCAATTAATGAATCACCCTCTACATTATATAATCTCTCTTTTTTAACAAATTTATGTTTCAATTGATTTCATTTTGCTTAATTGTATATTAACATTATATCTAATAACTAAACTTCAAAAGTATTGCTCAATTTTGTTTCGCTTGTATAATTAATTAACATTCTGCAAATATTTTATAGACGTTATTGAAGCTTAGTTCCCAATCCTCTCTATTCCAATATAATTCAATATGAATAACGACTTCCCAGTTCCCGCGTTTCCTGTTTTCTGCATTGCACAGCAACTGTATAACTACTGTTTCGTCTATCAAGCACCAGCTGACCTCTCTATTCAAGAAGCAGGTGTATGTAAGAATAAAATTAGTACTCTGCAGAAACATGAATAATTAGGTCAGTCTGTGTGTTATTACCAGCGGCCATAAAATTGGACATAAAGGAGCATTGAATATAGTACAGAATTTATTTAATTTGTCCTAACCATTTCCTCGCACCAGAAATGCCAATACATTTCTTCTGTAGCCTACAATCAAACATTCTGCCAAATTACACATTAATTAAATCCAGTGTTTGCATATGGCATCTGCCTTTCCAACTAATGGTGTAATTATTAATGTGAATCACATAATCAAATTCTGAAAAATTTTAACTGTTGGCTCATTTAACACGTTAAGCGCCATGACGAGCCCTACTGGGGCGTCATGCCTTTTGAAATTGGACCCTGTTAGCCCATGGGGACACACCTCATTTTAAGTGACTGTGAGGACCGTTGAACCATGGTAATGATATGTAAGGGCTAACCGTCAGTATCCAGAAATAAAAATACGTCTTATTATATGATCCGTTATGGACAAATCTTCATTATGAATTTTTTGTACCACTTTAATGATTTATGTATAGGATTGTAGGATTGTTGTAGAAGTTGAAGAAGTATTTGACCAAGACTCACATAGTTGTTGATTCACAAGAAAAAACAATTAAATAAAGGAGAAGGATGTGTCACTAGGAATACACAAATTTGCCGTAATAATTAGGAGAATTCTTCTTCTTTAAAATTTAACAACTGACAAACATTCAGAAACAGGCCAAAACGACAAGTAATTGTTGAAACTAACAAGAATTCTTCTGTGAAATGAGCTCCTAAACACGCGAATCTGCCTGTGTCAAGGGATGTTCATTATTCCGTAGAAGATTTAGTTAACCTTCCAATTCAGGCGTTTCCTGGATTCAAGTGTGAAATAATGAACTCAAAGTTTCCAAGAAAACTCCTACTATACGAGGCATGCATTTATATTTTCAAAAACAAAGCGAAATTTGTTGTGAACAGGATCATTATTATATTGTGTTCGGATTACCTACTACCTATAACCGTACTGATTGAATAGACAACCATTTATACATCCATCATAGTATTCAATCAAATTTCTACTTTCAATCACATCTTGCCCTCATCATAACTTCACATATTCCTTCGCCTCAATTTAACTCTTGGTCTTCATATAATGCATATATCTCTGTATGCAGTCCTATGTTTTTATAGTAAATTACCTATTCTCGCCCATAGTTATCTTGACCACTGTTAAAGCTCTAGTACAGAGATCAGGATCTGCTCTCCAGCGACGAACGGCTATTTTCATACCTGGAAAAATTTTCAGAGAAAAGAAATGAGGAAATCAATGCTGAAACTGAAGCCTATTTTGTGTCAAAGAAAACGTTCTATAAAATTGACATAGGAGGGTTGGACTGATTATAGTTTTCAAAGACACGTATTTCGATTAATAGATCGAAATTTGACTAAAAAACTTGTTTGTTGTCTACTACTAGGCTGAAGACTTATAAATCGAAGGACCCTTTAAAATGACAATAGAAGATAGTTTGCTAACACAATTTTCCATTGAACAATCTCCATTCTTCTCTATTTAGAATGAAATCTACCTACCTAAACCACTGTTTAGAGGGAATCGAATAAAATATTATTTTTGATAATGCTACCTCATTGAATATTTTTAATACTGAAATTGATTCCCATAATATCTCTTGGATAATCCTAAATATCATTCACAAGAGTGGAATAAATAATTAACGCTTCATATTTAGATTTGCTTTTGTATTAGTTATTATGATGCTTGGTGTGACTAAAATAATTAAATAACTAAAACGTTATTTAATTGTACAAAAATTATTTCAATTCTTGATATTATCCACTTTTAACTCTTTTTAGTTATTTCATCAGATCTTTTCCTCAACAAAATGCAATCGTTTTTGCTTAAGCTCCGCATCAAAACGTGTGAGCAAAGCAGCATAACATTGAGCAGTTATTGTTTTCATTTTTTTAACTAATCAATAAATATGACACTCTCTGGGTCCCAAAACACTGTGGCCATGACATTGTTGACGAAAAAACGCATTTTGTTCTCTAGCATGTATTGTTTGTGGTATATAATGGTGTACCTAAAAAAGATTATGTCTGAATACATCCATATATTTGTTTCACTTTTTAATATGAGCTAGCATCTGATCACCATTAAGCAATCACGGCGCCCATCTCGCAAATAGCTTTTTATATAATGTAATCACCGTAGTAAAACTGATGCCAATCTCTGAAACTTAACTATTATTCTAACTCAATAATAAACAATATTCTGATAATGCTCTGAATTTATTCATTGATATTTATTCCTATCATAGATCTTTGTCTTCTAATATTTTAGTTCCACAGATTGGCCTACATACAAATATAGGAAGTAACAAACGTCACATCAACGTAAAATTCGCATCTGCTTCGCGCTGTTGTATAGTAAAATCTCACCTTCCCTTTAAAAAGTTTTCTTATCGAAATACTATTGTTTGCTTTAGAATAATCGGTTCTTACTCGAGAAAGGTTATTTGTGCTTAGTAAACTATTTGAACCGGTAGACGTTTTGTTTGTTTCCATGTAATGAACCAGTGCTATATTGATTTCAATTATAGTGATTTTCAGTGTGGTTTATTTCTATTCGAAAATGGTGAACAGTGATTATGATGAATGAAATCATTAATTACACATCAATTGGGTGAGTTGATTACGGTGAATTTAACGTTGGTCATCAATTAGATCTAGTTCTGAAAAGATAACCGTTGTTAATTGAAGATTTTGCGTGCCTATAGCGTTTGTAATTTGCTTATTTTTAAAAAATCAATGAATAAGTTAGTTTTTCAATCGGAAAACTTAATGTATAATACAAAAGGTGTATAAAAATGTTGTTTGCTCATATGTGGCAAACAGAGGTGATAAAACTCCCAAAAATATTGATCATAAAAAATGGGCGGTGATATATATACGTGTACATGTAGTTCCTTCCCTTTATTCTCAGCCGTTTCTTACATGTCCGAACCATCTTAGATGATTTTGTTCTACAGTTTTTGCATTTACTATTTGTCTTTATGTTTCGTTTCTGATGTCGTTTAATCGGGTCCTATTCTCAATTTTCCGGAGGAATCTCATTTCCGTTGTTTGTATCTTTTCTCATTTCTTTCGATTGTTGTCCCTGTTTCGGAGCCATATGTTAGTATGGATATAACTACTTCCCCCTCGACCGTATTAAAAATAAGTAAAATAAATCCTGGTCCACAAAAGGTTTACGTGTATCTGCAAAAAATGCGATCTTTACCTTACCTAAGGAAATTTTCGTATAGTGTCTTCTTCGAAAATTACGTGAAACTATACAGGAGACAATAAAAAATGAAAAAGATATCTATTATAATCAGAGACTCGCCAATTCTCGTAATGTTTATAAAGAAACATGGTCCATGATGTAAGAAATAAGGTTTCTTCATCGAGCATAACTATACTTTACCTTATAACCTTAATAATTACTTTACGAATGTAGCCAAAAATTTATCAAACTCTTTCTTATGATCCGCTTTCATATCTTCCTGATGCAAATGCTAACTTACACAGTTTCTTCTGTATAAAAGAGGAGATAAAAATCGAGAATTGAATTATCGCCCAAGGGCACTCCTTCCCACTTTTTCTAAGATCATAGATTGGTAAAAAAGTGGCTTTTATCATTTTTGTTTCAATATAAAATACAAATGCACAAATGATGCTATATTCTCCCTCCTAAATAATATCTACTCTAGCCTAAACAGCCTTCACTTCACTGCAACAACTTTTTGTGAAATCATAATATTTTAATTTACAAATTGCAGTACTAGGGTTTCAGGGGAATACCTCCCGCATGGTTTAAGTCATACCTTATCGGCAGAAGTCGGCTTGTAAGGATTGATATAACGATATTTTCTTGCAAGCCAATAGAATGTGGAATGTTTATAAACGACATTGCTTATCTAGACATCAGTGGTAAAATATGTCTATTTGCAGACGACACTAGTTTCTCTTGGAGTAACTCTGATCTCACGGCACATAATAGGACCATATTTAGTGTCCTAATCACCCTTAATATTAAATCTTGAAGTTTTATCATATAAAAATACATTACTACCTTTTTTATTAAATAACACCAGTATTGACGTCGCAACGTCGCAGAATCTGTAAAATTCTTAGGGCTTATTGTGGACAATACCTTGAACACATTGCCGTTTTAAAAACAGTTTATTATGCCCTTATTGAGTCGTATCTCCGATATGCCCTTCCCTTCTGGGGTACATGTGATGCGACTCAATTTGAGCGAATCTTTAAATTACAAAAGAGAGCTGTTAGATATTTATTCGGACAGCAGGGCTCACTGCAGGGACTTCTTTAAAAGATTAAATATGCTGACTCTTCCTTATTCTTCTTTGAATCCGTTTGCCTAATTCGTAAGCACGCTTTTCCAATTTCAGAAAGATCATTGCACAGTTATCCAATAAGGAACGCAGAGCACGACATTTACCTACCTACTCCATTTTCAGAATTAATTGAGGGCTCAATATTTTACAATGCAAAAAAATGCACAATTACTTGCCAATTGAAATCAAATCGATATCATATTTTCTGGCATTCCGCAATAGTTTGAGGGCATATTTACTTGAAAGTGCCTTCTACTCTGTAGACGACTTCTATTCTAATAATATTTAATTTCGAACATGCCGTTTACTGGCTTAATTTTTGTTATGGACTTATATACTAATTATTACCTATTACTATTATCTATAATTTTGTTACTCATTGTGATTTTCTTCTGTATATTGAAATATTTATTGATTTCTTTTTATGTTTGTTGTTTAGTTTTTATTTCATCGTTGTTCTTTCTGTTATTCCTTTGTCCAATGTTCCATCTCCTGCTATCATTGAGCCGAGGTATTTGATATTTGTCTATTTCCTATTTTAATGTCGCGTGTTTTTTTCCGCTGCTTGTGATCATCGTCTTGGTTTTATCTATATTTGAGTTAATACTGTATTTTTCGAGTACTTGGTCGTACAATGCTTGATGCTTAGTTTTTAAAATGGAAAGATAAATGTACAACACAATCTGTATTGAAATTTAGTGTGAATGTCGAATTGGTTCATACTATAAACGAATGAACTATCTAGTATCGAATAGGCAGATCAGTTTATCTTAGAATATTAACATCACGAATATCTTGTAAATACCGATTGAACTCGAATCAACGTCCAGTGCTTTTTGGAAAGTATGATCCTATATTAGATCTATCCGCTAATTGCCGATTTTGACGCAGAACCATGGGTTTGCGAACGTCGCTCCCAGCTTTCGATGGAAATGACTTAATTTATTAAAACTTTCTATTCTTATTACTTTAGTTTAGTTTGATAATTTTTATATTATTCATATCTTCTTGTAACGTAATAATAACGAGTGAATAATAACTCATTATACGCGAATAGAATACTATACTTCCACAACTACTAAATATTTTCGTTGAAGTTGTTTTCTACGAAAATTTTGTTACATAATTAGAAATACTATTATTTTATTCTAACAAATATTTCACACAAAATATTATCGTTCATTTCATTTCATTACAACATAGTACATAGTTATCGAAAAGTATAATAATCAACACAAAAATCTATGTATTAGTTTTACAAATATTGGGTACCTAATGTTACAAGAGGATGGTATTTATTTAGTTATCAATAGCTCCCTTCACAAGTTGAAAATTCATATGCCATATTATATACTTTCCTTGACTTTTCCAGCAATAAATTTAATGAGGTAACTTCTGAAGGTTTTCTAATATCTGTTGGTGTTAAAAAAGTCTCTTTCATTTTCTATATCCTTTTTAGTTGTTTTTTTAAAATGATTTGACATAAAATATTGAAACACTGAAAAATCTAAACATACAATAATGTTGACAGCTTTTAGTCAAATTTATATTTTTTCAAAAGGTGCTTAAATTACTACTTTTTTTTTCAAAAACCATAGTACGTTAAGAAACACATGTCTCTGATAGCGTATTGTTAATGCTCTGTGCATTAATACTGCAGGTCACAGGTTCAAGTCTGGTTCAAGAAAATTTACTTTTTAAATTTTTCTTATGTGTTCAGAACTAAATGGAAAATATTTAGTAGTATTTTACATGCTAAAATTTTTTTGTAACAAAACAATATAACATAGTTAAATCAAGAGAGCATCTGACAACAGTGATTAATGATCCATTAATCACTGCCGTAATTTATGGGTATTATAAAGGTCGAGCAAGCAGACGTATAATTGGTACATTATACAACAGTCGTGGATAAATATTCTCAACACTAATGTCAAAAGTATTTGAAAAATTTTTTCAACCAAATAGCATCAAAGACATAATCATTGAATTTTTAAGATAAATAGTACAATTAGAACATTTGATAAGTTTTTGTACAAACATATTTGCCAATTTCACAAGTATTAGCAGTCAGAATAAAAAATAAAGTGAATGTATCGTTGTGTCTAAGAGCTGAGATAACTCCTTCATCAATTGTCATTTTATAAATGATATATTGATCGATGTAACCCTCAGCTACTGTTTTTAGGTCAGACAGCATCATCCGACATAACAGAGAAACAATATATTTCTTTCCCATAATAAATTTTAATTTTCAACAAGTCTCCTTTCATGTCTGCACACTTAATCCATATATGCTATAACTTTATCAACCCTTCCAAATACTAGTCGCAGTCTTTCTCCTCAAAATAGACGTTTACCTATGGGATAACGTATTCGTCTCCTGTGAATGAAATTCCTAAATTTCAGCATTGGCTATCAGCAAAGTGTAAAAAGGTGCGTTGTCGTGATAGAAAAGCATTTCCTTTTTCTTCAAATGCGGTAGATCTTTGCAATTTTTTTACCTTATCAAGCAATGATGTATAATACTCTCCAGTTAATGTTTTACCCTTTAGAGGATATTCGATGACTACAATCCCATAACTATCCCAAAAAACAGTCGACGTTACTATTCCGTTTTTGCCTTATTCGGAACAAGTTCGCCCTTTGCTTAAATCATGAAAATAAGGCATGAGAAATGTTCACTCGAAAGGATGGATGGATGGACTGCTTTGATCCGACCCTCCCTCTCACGCTCTAATTCCTCGCCTGTCTGACGTACAAATCGGAATATAAATACCCTGCTTAATCAGTCACACTGTATAAACCATTAAAATTCAATAAACGTTTTATATGAGAAATTCAAAATAAATTAGTTACCGATCATGAATATCAGGTACAGACCGATGATGAAAGTGCAAGGACCTGAGACTATATAAAAAAAGTTGTATCTGACGACGCGACGCTCGACAGTCGCGACGACAAGCTCTCCTTCTTTGTACTTAACGCAAATTGAGGATATGAGTAATAAAGATTTTAAATGGAATATTTTCGGGCTATTTAGCTATTGTTAGTAAATATTTTACCTGAAATCTCGTCGTCTACTGCAGGGATTCTAAAGGAAATATTACAAAGGTTTAAAATTTCTAAACATCAGCTTATTACTTCGCGGATTCATGTAAATTTTATAAACTTATGTACAATGTCTTCATGAAATATTGGTATAAAGTGATATTTTTAAAGCAAATCTATATTTTTTAATATAAGCTGATTTAGCTTAGAGAATTTAGCTTAAGAATTTAGCATACATTAAAAGCATTCATTGATGAAAAATGTTGAATTTTATTTTAGAGTAGAAAATTCTCAAATACCTCTTTTTTGTAAAACATCTCGTAATTATAATTTATCATTTAATGATGAACCAGGTTACCATAAGGTGTATGGCTGTTTGATTGGAGGTTGACATATACTATTTTCTTCATGACAATCTTTTGTTTGATCTTTGATTCCTTCCAATTATCTCCCCTTCAACGTAGCTGCTTCATTTGCATTTTCAATATATGTTATTCTTGATTTTCCACTTCAATTTTCACATGCTATTTTGGAATCGAAAATTTTTTTTGGTATTCTGTTTTCGGACATCCAGCATATCTGTTCAAATCATCTCAATTGTGCTTCATATTCTTATTTTAATTACCTAATTTTTTCGTAAATGTAATTTTTTACTCTATATTTTGTGTTTTATTTTTATCTCTCGCATTTCCCTTGCATTTATATTTTTATTCAATATCCATGTCTTATATTTGTACAACATAGTAGACCTCACTAATTTTTTCACATATTTTATGTTTTATGGTACTGTTTTTCTAAAGAAATTTCCCTAGTAGGTACAGGAGTATACAAGTGCAAAGATGAAGGTGTAGAACACATTCTTCGCTTATTAAGACAGTGCGGCAGCATTAATGGTTTTGCAAGCATGACCACCAAATCAAAGTACTCAATCTAGGGGATTAAGGGGCAAATAAACGCTTCAGTTATATTTATAAAGTGCTATAACGGGAATGAACGACATTACCTAAGAAGCCATTAATCTGTTTCAACGTTTTTGTTCATGAGCTCGAGAATGAAAGCTTAATTACATTTCATCGTTTTCTCGTAAAAAGAAATTTTTATCATCCTCTGAGTAATTTCCAACCAAAGACAAAAATATTAGACACAAACTTTGAAATGCTCTTTCATGACTATTACTTCATTATCGTCTTGCCTTTCAAGTAAATAGAATTGATTTCAATATTTCGAATGACTCACCAAGTTAAAGAAAATCTTGGTGAGATATATACGTAATATTCAGATTTTTTTAGTCAAATCAATTGACTTTACCACATTTTGTTCAACTTAATCTGTTACTTCGTCTGTTTATAGATGGGTTATAATCAAATTTTTTCTTTAAGTCAAGCTATTTAATATTTAGTATACTTTCTCATTGTTGATGTCAACACTTGAATGGTGGGAGTTAATTAATTTTTTAAGTGAGAGAAAATAATATAGAAATTCTAAATCCAGATTTCAAATTTCAAATTTACTAATAATGAGTGAATGAATATAGTAATATCATGAAGTGCGGTCGTTCATATATACGAGTTCGTGAGCAGTGAAAAAAAATTTCAAACGCTCACGCTTTATGTTCTTAGTATATTTACTCTTTAACTATGTGTTCACATATTAAAACCATTTTTTAAATAATTTTAACTTTATCATGCTAGTCTTCTCTCTTCTTCTTCTTACGTTAGGACTAGCTCCTGTATTTTCATAAAGGATTTGCCAGGAGTAGTTGGGATGCTGAGGACCAGCTTTCATACCACCTTATAGGTGGTCGTCCAGGAGGTCGAGTTGTGTCTGGTTTCTTTTCCTTTGCAATTTTTGCGTTCATTTGGCATTCTGTCAACATGGTCTCTCCATTCTCTTCTGCAGCTCCTTGCCCTTCTTACTACATCCTGAATATCGCACATTTCCCTTATTTCTTCATTTTTCTTCCGATCGAGTAACGTATGTCCTGTTATTGATCTCAGAGTCCTCATTTCTGTTGTTCTTAGGAGCCGTTTAGTGGTTGTGTTCTCCGCTCTAGTTTCTATTGCATATGTCATGGCCGGCCTTACTTCTTTCTTTAGATTTCTATCGCTTGTTATGTTTGTCCCTAGATATTTGAAGGACATCACTTGTTCTACACTCTGATCGTAGATCGCTAGTTTACATCTTCTCGGTTCTTTAGATATTGTGAGCGATTTTGTTTTTTTTTTGTGGATATTTGCATGTTGTACGTGTTCGCTATTTGTTGGAATTTATATAGGAGCTTCTGTAGGTTATCTTCGTCTTCCGAGATGATTACTGCGTCATCAGCATAGCATATTATTTTTATCTCTTTGTCTCTCCCGGCTTGCTTTACTTCGTTCATGATTTCGTCCATTATGATGTTGAACAGGGCTGGGCTTAGGCTATCCCATTGTCTGATACCAGTTGTCACAGGTATTTTATTGCCTAATTTGTTTGCCATTCTCACAAATGTATAATTATCGGTGTTAAGTTTTTCGATAACTCTTATTATATTGGGGTGAATGTATCCTATCAAACGCTTGGGTGAGATCAATGAAGTACAGGCGGCCTTATTAAATTATATGGCTTTTTCAGTTATTTGGCGCATTATAAACATAGCATCTATAGCAGATCTGTTGTTTCTGAAACCTTGCAGTTCTTCACATATCCCGATAGACATTATTTCTTCTGCTAAGATTTTAGTGAAAAGTTTCAGAACCGCACTCATCAGGCTAATGCCTCGATAATTTTGGGGATCGGTTTTTTCTCCCTTTCTTTCTATTCATTTTTGACCTCTAGTACTTTATTGAAGAGGGATTGTAGTTCATCATACAGTGTGTCGCCTCCATATTTGATCATTTCGTTTGTTATTTCGTCGATACCTGGGGCTTTTCTGTTATTTATCTTGGCTATTTTGTATTTCATTGATGTTTTCAACTTCGTAGGGTAATTCATGTGCTGATACGTTAGCTTGTGCTGAACTATAAAGTTTTTCAAAATGTCTTTCCCATTCGTCCCATTAGTTAGTATTTATGATAATAAATTTTAACTTTACCTTATAGCGGATTTTTCAACTAATTATTAGAAAGTAATGGTTTCTATGACCTTCAAATTTTTATCTATATATTCACAATACTTTATCATCATCAGTATCTATTATATATATTTTTCTTAAAGATCACTTGGACCTAGATTCACGCCAAAAATTTTATTTTTTAGTGCATTTAAATATAGTGTGATTTTAAAAATGATTTTATTAAAATTTTTATGAAGTTAATAACAAACACTTCAATAATGATACGAATTGTTTTATTGAAGCTTCGCAAAGATAACAATTGTATGTTAAAAATGTATAATGATGCATTATTGAAATAGTAGAAGATTTAATTATGTTCATTCCTTTACAGTTCAAAGTATGAAATGCCTATCATTTGTAAGAGTTTTGTGATATGGTAGATATCATGATGGTATTTTGCCACTTTTATTTTGGTAATATTTCCGACTTAACAAAAAAGAACAAGACATTTGTTTCCATAATTATTTTCAATTTTCAACATAGTCTCCTGTTAAGTCTATACACTTAGTTCACCGACTTTCTAACGTTTTTAACCCTTCCACATAATAGTTACTACTTTCCTCCTCAAAATAGTTGTTCACAAATGCGGTAACGTCCTTTTGTGATTAAAATCTCTCTCATAAAATGAAACTTTAGGGTTACGAAACAGGAAATAGTTGTTCGAAGACAGATCTGGTGAGTACGGAGGATGGACAACCTTTCTGGAAATAGGTTCGCCCTTTGAAATCCACTGTTTTGACTGTTTTATCCATTTCAGTAGTATAATGGTGGATTCAGATTGCATATACAGTTATGAATCGACACAAAAAATCCGACCCATTTTGCTCAAACGTGTCAGCAAGGAGAGGAAAATATTCTTTCGAATACACTTTTGGTCCAAAACGAGCAAACGTAGCATACAGTAATGGTTTGGCAAATGCGTTGCGTGCAATAAGATTTGGGGATTTTTTCTATAAAATCACTAGTTTTCGCTCTCGCATACATTCGTCTTCAGTCAAACTGGAACGACGACGTTTCATTTCAAAATAGGGAAAGCGAATGAATGGGACAACTTAGAAATGATAAAATATTTAGGACAAACAGGAAAGGAATAGATATAAAAAATATCCAATATAGCATGGAACACAAATATATAATCCAGGACTAGGAAGAAAATCAATCAATACCACTACAATGAAAAGAAGATAACCTAATGTGCGAAAACTAAAGAGCAATATGCTTATCGTCAGTTGGCTTAAAAATATACTCGAGAATCATCGAAAGAAACAAGATAAGGAAATACGTTGATGAGGAAATTGTAACATGCCATTCGGCTTGTTGAGATTTTCTTCAAATATTTTGAATATTCCTTTGTTCACGTATTGTGGCACAGTAGTCACTTCGGATTTATTTATTCTAACTTTCGAGATTTTGAAGAAATTTTTATCGACCTCCCACTCCATTCGAGAAATTCAATAAAACCTCGAAATTGATTCAAATTCTTCCTCTACCTATCTACACTTCAAGTAAAAGTTAATTTCGATAAATTTGTGGTAATTTCATTCTTTATATTCGCTGTTCTACAGCTGCCAGGTTGGGAGTTTCCACAACAAGGATACAACCACCAGACTACAATCTCAACCTCAACTCCAACATCTGGGAATCCATTTGAAAGCTGCAACCATCCCGGATTTACATAGATAAGTCCTAGCCTTATCTTTAATATATAAATGAATCTGAGTTGTTTTTAATTTATAACTGCTTTTGTTCGTTGTGCTCTTTTGGATACTCGTACGCAGTTAATCAGAATTTACTATTTTTGCAATAAATTCATTTGTTGCTGAAACTTACTTTTTTATTGTTCTTAGCAGTAAATATTAATTTCGATAATCGTGTCCGGGAATAGTTCTAGTTTGTTTAATTTTTAATTTAATTCGTAAATTATAATTCATAAGCTTTTCCGCCTTTTTTATTAATTTTTAACGTCGTTTGTTAAAAAACTGGTGGCATCCAATTCAATATTAATTGTTGACCCCATCTGAGTACCAATTTTTATATACTTTAATTGAGGCCGAATACCACTTCGTGATTTAACGAAGAGATGATATTGAAAAGCCACCTTAGATCCCTGACTTGACTCTACCTGATCTATGAGAATAATGCACGAAATTTGACAGATTTAAGGAACAATATGGAAGAAAAGACCAGGGGTATTACTTGATAACTTCTTTAAAAAGTTTTTGAAAATGTTAAAATTCTGTTTCTTATCTTTATCATATAAAAATAAGTATAATGTATTTTTTTTTCAACTAATACAGTTATGAGACATCCTGTATAATATCTTATCTACTCATCACGGATAATGGATTCCAACTCGAGACGTAAACATAAACTTTTGTGAATGAACAGTTGATAAATACTCTATGAATAATCTATTATTTAAAGAAAAAATTATTTGTTATAAATTTAATTATAGATGTGGTTGAAGTTATATGAATTAACTCATGAAAATCACTATGAAATCACTCTTCCTGGAAATCGTTCTTTATCTAAACACAACAATGGAATATTTGGAACTAATTTTAATTAGGTATATGTAGTAAAATACAAAACACTAAAACGAGAATGACGACAAGTATAGACGTTATAATTTGATTTCAGTTGAAACATTTGCAAGATTTATTTTAAAACCTAATTAACTTGTATTATTGGTATTTGTACTGAAAGTAAACAAAAACGTGTGTGCTCCAGTGTGGTATTTGTGTAACGGTTCTAAGTGATAATATTCATTCTGTGAAGTAAGGTATTTGCAATGTTTGATTTAAAAATATAACTCTTAGTAATATTATATTATATAATATTTGGCTAGCTTAGTAGCTAAATATTAATAACCCTTTCGTGAACTACATAGATAGAAATTTCTACCTGCACTATGTGGAGTTACATGAACTTAACCTTAATTCTATTTTTTATAGGTAATTTTTTTTATATTATCAATATCTGTATTTATTATTATTTGTAGACTTTAAAAGATCAAAACAAAATAAATTTGTTACACATTATGAACAATAATTAGTACTGTTATTAACTGAGAGGGGCTTCTCCCAAAAACAAAATTTAATTACTTCTTATTAACCTAGAATCGAGGACTTGATTAAGAAACAAAAATAAAACTCACTTGATATGACTAGCCTTCTTAAGACCTTATTTGGTTCAAATCACTTCAATTTTTACAAAAAAATAACCATGCTTTCAGCACATTGGTATGCCACATCGTATGCAACCGTACTTGGTCTTAAGATGTTTTCTTCCTGTCGCATTCCGAACATCTTATTATAAATATTGGCATCTTTTTTGGTGCTTCCACAATTGTTCCTACCTTGATCGTCGGATATTGAAGTTGTGCATCCCTTTGAGATACAGTTAGTGTAAGAATTTAAAGAAAATGATTTCATTGTAAGAAATATCTTCGTCGATACAATGTTCGAGCATGTTGCAGATTTGGGAGTAAAGAAAACTCTAAACTAAAACACCAAAGATTTATACCTTTTCCACGTTTGGAGGGATTGGGCGACAATACCTTCCAAGCGCATGATTGGTCCGTACTTTTTTAAAAATACCGCGTCGATTCAGTGACTATTGACCGTGAAGAATATGTGAAAGTGGTACGAGAGTTTCTTGTACTATATTTATATAATTTTAAGGATTACAACAATATTACAAGGGGATAGCAAGATAGCGCTGTTTGTTTACGTATTGTTAAAGAGTTGCTTCTAAAGAAATTGATCTCGCACAGAGGAATTATTCCATGGCCTCATTTCAAGCAAGACCTATATGCATCTAATTCCTTTTATGTGGTTTTCTTGAAAGTCGAATCTAGGTGAATAAGCCAAAAAAAATACTCCAATTAAAAGGGAACATTCGTCAAGAAATAAGTAACATACCCATTGCAACGTGCTCAAATGCTTTCAAAATACAAGATTTCAGTAATCAACAGCTACTTGGACGATATTATTTCTAGAAATAACTTTCCATTGTATGTTCTTCGTTGATTGAATGCAATGTGTTTCCTTTTTTTCAGTCCAATTTTAAAAATGCCCCCCCCCCTGTATAATACAGTATAACTTTATATAGACAATTACATACAGTATGACTAATTTAGATTGATAACAATAACAATACAGGTATTTTATATTTTTCGCACTTCATACTATTTATGTATTATAACGAGTGATTCTTTTGTTGGTATCTTTTTGACAACACTGTTTTTGACAGATCACGCGTGTATCGTGTCTTGTGTCATTGTCAAACTTGTTCAGTTTGATCTATAATTTAATCATGAATTGACTTCGAACGAACAACGCTTGCAAATTATCAAAATTCATTTTCGGTTAAGAGAGTGCATCGCACATCTTCCAATTTATGGACAGTTAAGTCGCCCTACTGAGGGAACTATTCGGAAGCTTGTGACTGAATTTCGAACCCAGTTCACACTATTGGACATTGTGGCTGTATCCGCCAGTGTTACTGATGAGCGTGAAATGTCGATTCGCCGCCGTTCGCAGCAATTGGGCCTCTGTTACTCCACTACGTGGAAAATGTTGCGAAACGATTTGGATATAAAACCTTATAAGATACGGCTGGTGCAAGAATTGAAGCCACACGATCTCCCACAACTTCTAACATTTGGTAAATGGGTTGAATGGATACGTCAACAAGCAAAATTTCCGTATCTGGAGTGAAGACAAGCTAGAAGCATTGCAAGAGCTACGATTGATGCACTGGAAGCCAATTGAAGCATTTATTCGTAAAATTCCGGCCATTACGTTGGAGAGAGTGTGCCAAAATTGGACCTTGCGCATGGGCTATCTTAAGTGGAGTAAAGTAAATCTTCAAACATTGAATTATACTGATCATTCTATCCATTCCAATAAAGACTTCATCAATTTTTTGTGGTTTTTTCCAAAAGCAAATCCTATACCTCTTAAAAAACCACTGATTAGTAAAAGAGAGATTGGTTGAAAGAAAGTAAAGCAATGATACTTTTCATAGAATTAGAGCCCAATCCTAACAAGTTGCAACATGTTGAGGCGAAGGTATTTTCACATACGAAAACCGACATTACTTATAATACTTATATATTATAATTTGTATTGAAAATATTTCTTTTCGGAGTGTACATACAATTCTACCATCACATTTATGTATAGTAAGGTCCTCGTTGTTTGCGTATCTCATAATAGTCAATCAATATATACTATCACGATTTATAAACTTGTGCAGTGTATTAATATTGCTGTGCGTTGTAGCATATATTGATGGCGCATGTGATCGCGGTATACTCCTCAAAAGACATGAGGATAAGATAAGAATAAGATTATCGCTTCGAATTTTATTTTTTATTAAAAGTGAAATTTTCCCAGTACATGAGCCGTGGAGTTGAAGCATTGCATGGTAAACATGAATTCAACATATTGAAATAAATAATTTCAATACTTAGAATTAAAAGTAACTGGAGAAGCAAATGTTTGACGGTAGATTTAAATAGAATTTTCCGCCCGAAATGTAGACATTTGTTAGTCGATTTTGTTTTTATTCGGTTCTCTATTTATTATAAGCATCAACCTCAACTTAGTTGCAGCCTCACAGGTATCTTCTACAACCACCTGGCATCGACAGATGTGCTTTTTCAAAACATAGGCGTCCTAAAAAATATAAATACATGCTTTGAAATATATCACACATTGTGTAGAGGATTTCTAATTGTTGGTACTGAGAGAATTAACAGGAGTAACCCCTAGAAATAATTGAAATATTTTAAAAATGAATAAAAAATTTTGTTCTCGAGGTAAATAAGTCGAATATTCCTAGATAGACATAAAATCCATAGAAATTTCACTATTTTGTGATCTAGAATCGTGAACAAGTATGGAGAAAGATATTAACAGGGAAACAGTCATTTCAAAATATGTATGTTTATAATACGAGTTGTAGATCAAAAATAACAGTGAATAAATTTTAATAACATATTGTTGGAATTATGAATTAGGAAACGGTGTATTTTTTAATTATATAATATTGTATGAATATAAAATATGAAAAGTATAATACATGAAAAGGATTTTTTAACTCAATATTCCTATGCTACATTTCATTCCAACAACTTTGTTTCATACATACATATATTAGACGAGCAGTGGCTTTCGACTTTACAGTCTGCTACTATAGCCAACTTAAAGAGATCATATATGCAATTCCTGTCGTGAAACATGGATATTATACATCAAAATTTGTTTCAAGTGCCAGAGTAGTTCAAGAAATGTTGTTTGTTTGTTTGTGAAAGTAAATGGCTTGGAGGCAAGTTCATTTGCAAGAGAATTTTTCAATGATACTATTTTATTTTAATTTTAATATCTTTGATAAAATTTACTATTAGATCTAAAGTATGTTGCCCCCCTATATTTAGAAGGTGTGTGAGTTTAGAGGTAGGGAGTAGTTTTGTTTAATAGGTAACTGTAACAAATCATTTGTTTCATGAATGTGATTGCTGCATACGAAAAAAAAAAATTACGGCATCACAAGAATTATCATCGTAAATACAGGCTAATAATTGTATAATAGCCAACTTGGCAAGATGGACGGTGTATCTTCCATACCAGTCTTCATTCTAATCGCATCTCTTCCTATATATATTCCGATTTGTCCTTTAACCCAAATTAATGTCATCCACAAATTTAATAATACAGTTTTGATGTCACCTAAAATAGGACATTCAAGAAATGATATAATCTGTTTTTAGTGATAATCTAATAACTTGTTTATAAGTGGTATAAGTCGGAAGAATCGAAAATGAGTCAATTAAACGATTGAAATATCTTGCAACGTGCAAAAAGTTCAGAAGCTTGTTTGTTCAAACAAGCGAAGCATGCAATGCAAACAGTTGTAAAAAAAGTTTGGTATTCTACCATAGAGAAGTTTTATCATCTTTAATTTCCAGTGATTTAATCGGTTTTCGTTCTGATTGATGGATTATGGATTTTTGGTATGGTTGCCACACAAGAAAAAGCACTAATTTACATATATACCGCTGTCTTCACTATACTTTATTCCGAGAGTCAATTCCAATTCCGCCAATATTTAATAAAATTGATAACTTTTGACGATATATACCTATTTAACCAATTAGCAGAAATAATTAAGCCATAATATTGGTTGATTCTAATAACGCAGATTCCATGCAATTAGAGTAAATGCTCTTGTCGTGTCTTTTTGTCTTCTAATTTATGTGCTCCAGATCGCTGACCTCTATTTCCGTCCAAGCTTTATCGCCAATAAAAAGTAATCAGTGACAACAATACAATACATTTTTTTGGTTACAATCATTTTTGGCACAAATATTTTGAGTAAATTTTTTTGTGTGGTTTTTCTCCTACAGTTTTTTCATAATAATATTTGGTAATGACCTACCTTTCGTTTTCAATCCCATTTTCGTATCAATATTTACAAATCTCTTGGTATTTACGTTAAAAACAACTTCCGTACTACACAAAATCACACAAACTGTATTAAAGCCTATATCCAAACAAAATCACAGAAACTGTATTATAGTCTATATCTATATCCTCTGTTCTCAATAGCTCAGTTGAATTCGCGCATCCAGATCTACCTTGATGTTCCTCTATTTCTGTCTTCCAATATTTTTCTTCTACTCCTTCCCCCACCCATCCTCGTCACAATCACATCACAATCTGAACCGTCTTTGTATATTCTCTCCTATGTATTTTCTGAATTTTTATTTTTAATACTTTTCTGTATGTTTTCTTCCATATGTGATCTAAACGAGACAATTTTCCAAAGGAATTTTATTTCAGTTATTTGCATCTTCTCCCAGTGTTTTGGTTGTTACCCATAATTTGGAGCCAAATGTTAGTATGGGTATAATTACTCTTCTATTATCTTCTTAGGTATTTCATTTTTCCCTAGAAAAGTGTTTTTTTTATCACGTACAATAGTATTCCTGTGTTTTCTGTTCTTTCTATTATTTCTTTGTGAAATTATTCATCTCTGGCTATCAGTGAGCCTGGATATATCAAGTGTTTTATTAATCTCTTTTAATGTCGTGTGTTTTTGCTTCTTTGCTTATGATCTTCGTATTGGTTTTATCTATGTTTATGTTCATATTGTATTTTTGAAGTATTTGGTCGTACAATTCGAGATTTTGGTCTAGGGTTTCTTCTTTATAGCTTTTTTAACCTGTTTTTATATCTTTCATAGCTTAATCTAGGATTAGTTTGTATAGCAATGCAACATTGTCTTACTCCATTTTGTTTCAAATATTCTTGATTTTTCATTTCGTGCTCTGACATAATTTCTGTTATTGCTGTACTGACTCCTGATGCTTTTAATCAAAATTTCGAAGGCTTTTTGATGATCGATGAAAAACATTATTATTTAAATTTCGTAATTATCATTTTTCTTACGTTCTTATGTTTTTCAAAGCTCTGCAGCTCTGTAGCGTCTATGCATTAGCCGCCCCTGAATACAAATCATACAAATGTTTTATGATGAACAAAAAAAAATCATGAAAATGAAAAATCGTCTCCATGCTCGTCCGGATTTATATGCCTAAATTGTTACTTAAGGTGGAAGCTGCAATGGCCCTGAGACAAAAATTCAATAAAAAAACAGTGTCCTACATTGCACTAAATAATGCAAACAATACCGAATATTACAGTTATGGTTTCATTCTATCGTATATAATCACTATATTTATCACTTCAAGCCTTTTCCAAACATAAATGTGCTAAAAAGGAAACGAAAAGAAGCTTCCCAGTAATGGAATCATCGCTGTACCTCTAGCTAAGCCCAGTATTTTGAAAATATTATATCGAGTTCCGTAATAAATTATAATAAAATAATTTTTCAATCACACTTCGTATGTTATGGCATTCGTTATTATATGAGCAGTGCCAAAAAATAAGTGATACTACTTTATGTCTTTATTTACTATGATTAGTTTACCCGAGGTCACTACGTCGGTTGTTGTCCTTTGAAACCGTCAACGTCGGGGTCGTGTGTTATTTTAAGCGTTAGTCTCTGTTGATGTTACTGACCGTAATCAACTTTCCAATTATATAAAAGTAATATACCACTAAATTCTAACTCAACTTTTGGTGTCTCCAAAATTAGAAATAATAGCAGTGTTTGGCAAATATATGGGGAAGTTCATATTTGATGATGTCCTTATGTTCCATTTATTGTATAAACGAAACTAATTATGGAGAGAAAAAAACGAGAATCGCAATCTAAGTACCTTTACAGCTGATATTATACGAGGGAAATAAGAAATATTATCCCACTTAGAAGTTTTCCTCGAGATTCTGTGTACATGAAGTTCTACATAAAATTTAAATAATAATCATAAAAATCTGAAAGTTTTTGGAGGCCTGGAGAAAAAATCCATAAAAATTATTTATTTTATTACTTACAAACTAATAAACAAATAAAAGTGTTTAGTTTAATAGTTAATAAGTTATACAATAAATAACTTTTATGAACTTTTTCATCATAATTTCAATAAGTATCTATTTAAGAAGACCTTCAAAAAGTTTTATAAATTTATGATTATTATTTAAATTTTTATTTAGATTTTCATAAAAATTCAGAAAAAGTTACAATAAAATTTTATTCAATACAGCGTTTAAATTATACCATTGTACCATACCATAACTTTGTAAAATCAAGACTTTTTTCAGGAAATTTCCTTCTCTTTAAGAATCTCTATGGAGAGTGGTCTTATGATTTACGAGTTATATCCAAAATTATGATGCCGTACTTTTTTGTATATCACAATTGCATTTGTTTTGTCAGAAAAAATACGTATTTCTTAGAGTCATTCTGTTTCTGTCTAACGATTATTCCGAAAATTCCCCTTTCGACTAGACTATTAATCCTCATCTAAATATATGGTTGAGAGCACTGACTTTTCTAAAAATATATAGTCTCAGAAAAAATTGGTTACAGAACTTCAATAAAAACTATTGCCTAAAGAAAAAATTATACGGAGGAAACAATTAGGCCAAGGCTCTTGAATTGTTACTTACTATACTGTTCGAATCAATAATGTTTTTCTGGTTTGAGTTAAGTTGAGGCAGCTGGTGTTGTACTGTACCGCTTCAAACCGTGTGCAGATACGACCTTGAATATTAAAAACTAATTTGACTGGTTTTAGAGTGTTCAGTTGTGAATAGATCTGCATATCGTGTGATGATTATGATATTTTCCACCATATAACTTGTGTTACTTTAGCTTATTCAAAACTGAATATTTCTCCTAAGAAACGTGCTAAAATATTTGTTCCTAATGAACACACATCTATGACTTTAGATATAGTTACGACATTTTGTATCGGAAAATCAAATGTTGCAAAAATTTTCAAAGCATCTCAATATTCCAGATCATTGTCTCTAAATATAAGAAAAAGAAAATGTGTGCAAGAACGAAAGACATCTATAAATATAATAGCAAACTGAATCCAAGAAAGACAAATGGAGATCTTCAAAGAGATTTGCTGTATTGTTGAGCTAAAAGGCTTTGGAAGTTGAATGTAAGGCAAGGAAACAAAAGAAAACACAATTTCTAACTCAGGAAATGATGGTCAATTGCTTGCCATAGACCCAAAATATCATGGTTTGTTGACTAATGAAAAAAGGGATTTGAATGAAATGCTGATAGACGAAGTAAAGGGGCCTTTGCGATACGATTTTATCCAAAATACCGTTAAACATGTTTCTGAACACATTTTTTTATTCCCTTCCAACAAATGGAACTGGAAGCTCAGTTCCAATTGAATATATGGTTAATTCTGTCAAATACATTAAAATATTATGCATTAGAATTGTTCCGCCAAAGGGGAACAGACTTCATACTAATACGTGGGTTGCTACTTAAATTTTGAGATCTGGCAACACCGATGTGAATAAGTATCTGATATTGCCATCATACAGTTTGACATATTGGTGAACGTACTCTGAACGTGTTTCCATACAAGTGCCATTTGAGTTATTTACAGATACTTGAAACTCATTTTGGTCAAAACGACGTAGATTAAACCAACAGCAATGTGCCGATCAACTCGCTTCGACTTTTGGTGATGAAGCTCCATCTCGAGCCACCGTGTTTAGCTGGTTTTCAGAATTCGATGGTATGCGTAAGCTGATTTTGCAAAGTCGTCATGTGACATACCGTTGAAAGAGATTGAGGCATGCTTGCACTTTATTTCTACTTGTATACATACAAAGTGCTGAAAAAATCGGATCGCGGTGTTTCAAAAGACGTCTATAAAATCGCGACATGCGACGAATCATAGATCTATGCATATGAATCTGAAACTAAACAATCGACTGTATGGGTCTTTCAAAACTAGCCAAATCCAACAAAAATTGTTCACGCACAAAGCACTACGATGCAAATGGTCCCCTATTTTTTTGGAATAACTAGACATGTCGCCAGCGTTCCATAAGAGCAACGTAGAACGGCCATTTCTTAATGGTACACCAGTATTTGTTCGAAAAGTTCAGGGAAACCAATCGTAGAAGACGAATCGTCCTTCACCACGACAACGCGAGCTCTTACATATCAGTTCAAACAAAAACCCTTTTGATCAGTTGAAACATCGAATTGATGGATCATCCGCTGTACAGTCCTTGTTTGGCACCCATTGATTTCTTCTTATTCCCGCAGATCAAAAATAACTTGCGAAGTTAACGTTTATCTACACCTGAAGAAACGATTTATGCGTTCGAATGTTTTGGGGGTTCCTCAATCGGAATGGAAAAAATGCTTCGACATTTGGTTCAATTACATATAAAAATGTATTGATCTTAATATTTAGAAAAGTAATAAAGCCTTATCCAATTATAAATATTAGTTTTAATTTGTTTATCTCCAAACTTCAGTAGCAACCCTCGTATATAGTAATCTAATTCTATTGAATAAAATCTTTGTTTTGTTTCTATTATTTCGAACATTACTTAGAGTACATAATAACAATAACTTCAATTGACTAGCTTTGAATTTGGAGGGGAATATTTAGCTCAAGATGTGCAACGTATATTAATATATAAAAGAAAAGTATTTTTCAGTAGTTGCCTCAAATTATTTTTGCTGATTCACATAATATTCAAGACCTTATTTAAATTTAGGATAAAAGAAATTTCAATAATATATTCGATTGTACGCCCATGTATTAACAAAATCTGTTCGATATCTTAAGAAAGGAACCGGATGGCACGCTTATTGGATAAAAAAAGGCAGTTGGATCGCCCCCTACTACCTACCTCTCATTTCCCGGATCCATTTGCACCCTGTAGTTTCAACAAATTCAACCATCACAAGGGAGTCTGGGTTTAGTGAGATAAGTTCCGTAGCTAAGAGTGTTAGTCTGCTCTCTCTACTTTCGGTTTTATCGTCTACGGTGTAGACAAATTCTCTGAATGTAAATATTACGCTTAATTACCTTCGAGTTAATTCTTGTATGAATACTAAGTGCCTTTAGGAAGCTGGATTAATCTTATGAAAATTTCGATAGAAGATAGTGTTATGTTTATATCAATGATATGGGTAAGTTTAATCAAAATAAAATGAATTAATTTGTAATTTGGTAGTTTTATGTTTACTTCTGATCAATGTGTTATTACATTATATTTGCACGTATCGTATAATATACGATGCTCGTTCAAAATATACTTGAACTTTAAAAAATAACAGTCATTGAATCATTTCTTCATGATGTATCAAAAAATTCAGACATATCATTTAAATGAAAATGTATATTAAAAAAATACTGAACGTAAGAGAGCAGCTTTTCTGCTTTTACGCCCCTCTCACTATTTCTTATATTCATATCATGAAGACATGTATTTAAGAGACGAAAACAAGCTCAACTAATTCTCATTCGTGTTCGCTTTTTGACGTATATTTTGAAATATTTATCACTATATACTTTTAGTCGATTAAGTTCCACAATTGACAATAGCTTTGAATAAACAATAGACCTTACAAAACCGGAAATTCTCCGAAACAATGCAATTGTATTCACTGTTTCCATAAATACATTTAAATAAAGATATATTTGTTTTGAAAATACTTTGATCCAAAATATTATCGTTAAAAAAGTATAATATTCTTCCATACAAGCAGGATAATTACTACAATCGCAATCTTCATTTGATCATAAACAATCACAAGATAAAAGATTGCAGCGTTGTCGTATTATAATTTTTTCCCTTGTTGTTGTTTTCATCACTTAACCTAACTTTTGACTTATGTTTTACCTTAACTATTAGGTACGTAGTAATAAAATTGTTATGTTATGATGAACTTTTATAAAATAGCATAATTAGACACTGTTGATTATTAAGCACTTATTTAAGCAATTATTTATATTAAATACAGTAATAAAAGTTAAACAAGCTCCCCTCTAAACAACACTGACATGTATAAACATAGCCAGGCTTACACTGCTCTATGAAAGTATTGCTAGTTGCCTATTACTAAAAAGCTTGACTTATAATATCTTACAATTCGTCCTTTTTTTTATAATAATAAACTTCATCTTCAATCAATTGAAAATCGTCTTGGTTTAATAAGTCGTCTGTCACTACGAGTAACTACTGGAGATTGACCAATAATATCTGAATTAGAAGAAGATTGACCTGATGCAGCCCCAGGACACTGAAAAGGAGAATACTATTTATTCGGCTTTAATGTATGCTGTCTATTACGAAGAAACTCTATATCTTCCGGTGTTCGGACAACAAAAGATCTTGGAAAAGGGTCTACTTGAACAACAGAAGCAGACTCCCATGACGATCCCATGATAATCTTTAAATTTACTTACTTTTTCCTTCTGGACATTCAAATATTTGACATAGTTAATGACTAAAGATATCAAAACTGACTAATTTCATTCTTCATTGACGTGACATGAGCACTTGCGATGGAGAATATCCACTAGTTAGTGGAGTGTTTTTATAATGTAACAACATAATATAAGGATAAGAATTAGTCTGGCGGGTTTTATTAAGTAAATTTTTCACTGTGGCGTACGATTACTAAGGTTCCATGGCTGCATGCAACTCTAGAATTGAATTAAACGGTGGACCATTATCTGGCATAATAATTGACGGAATTGCGTGACGAGGAGTTGTACTGAGAAGCTAGACATATAATATAATCACAAAAGATGGGCTCGAGTAGAAATAAACTCAGAATATTAACAGGTATCCTAACTGTACCTGGTCAATTGTGGTTGATAATTTAATCATATCAGTGTATTGTTCTACATAAATCCAGGTTAGATACTTGGGAATGTCTGGAATAAAAAAAGATTTGCCTACAATTTGAACACAATACATCTAATACATGTGTTAGCTTGCAGTGTTCATTCCAACTTACATACATAAAATATAAGACATTAAACTTTAGAAAGTATAACTCAGCACAAAATAAAGTTCTAATTCTAGTTGGAAAACTATGCCATGTATGGTATTCTCTATCAAACAACCACACTTCTCATATCATTGTATTTATGTTTAGTTTTTCATTTGTTATCTTGTTAACTATAAAAATCATTAAAAATGTCGCCATCGTATTCTTTACGTACATCCGTTCTTGCTCTCCCCATGCCTTCCGGAAATTCGTACCAAAAGGTTCTTTTCAACCATCTGCATTGCTACGCTTTGAATATACTTTGTTCAAAATTTATTGTCATACCTGGTATACAGGTATTTAAATATTTTCATGACCATTGAACTTATGTTTTATATTATACTGTAAATCAAAAGAAAGTTTTCTTATCCATAAGTATAAATATAGTTATCCTGTCTAGTTTATATTATCTTATCAATATTTACTTTCTTTCAGGACGGGTAAAATAAATTTATCCATAAAAAATATCTATCACAGTGTATAGTTTGAAAATCTAGAAATGAAATTAACCGGCTACCATATCGCTGCGTAAAACAGATCGAATGCAAGCGTCAGTGTCGGAAGGACAAGATTGATTGATTTCATATTTATGGTAAAGCGCATTTTTCCGTCAAATCTTTATTTGACAACCGCGTTTGTCAAAGTGTGAAGCTCATTTGAAGTCTTTGTCAAACAATGTAAACGTTCTACGTATGAAAAATTGATTGAAAGTGTTTTTGACGAACCTGTTTGATAGTATGCGATTATGTTTTTCTCTAAAGGACTACCAATAGTTTCGGTGGAACAATAAATGTTAAATTTTTTATGAACAAATAAAGTGGAAAAATGGTTGGTTTAATAACCACACCAACTAAAAAATCTCATTTTACTTATATGAAACGGTCTTTCACGTTGATAATAAAGCATTATTTATTGCGGTACTTTGCAAACCCTCCACATCTGTGATTTTAAATGTATTGTGGCAATCATAAAACTGTTATGCCGCGCCTACGGACCATTTAATCGACAACGTATAGTATAAAATTGTCAGCTTGATAATTGACATTTACTTTAATTCATCAACATCAACCTGAAAACCTAAATGGGATTTCTGGAACTGTTGGTGATATTCATACTGATAACACTGTTTACACCACCACTACACCAACACCCACAATCACACGGTCTGACGTGGATTTTGCCAACCAAGTTAGTAGTAGTGCAAACATTGTGCCAGCTTGAAAAACTGTCAATAACCCTTTAAACTCAGCTTTCCTATCACTGGAAATGATTGTGTCATACTTTTTCAACTGTATAATCAGAGTTTACCTTTATTGCCTGTATTTCTATCAATGCCGAGCAAATGAAATAAAAATTGCGTATGTTGCTAATCTCATCAAATTTATGGATGTTTCACCTTTGAAAATATCTAATAATTTTTCTGTTTTTGACCTCATTTCAAATGTATTTTTATTTGTACCCTGCTAGTTTGTGGCTTGGGGTTCTATTTTTACTAGATTGATCCTACGAAATATTTGTCTTTTCTAAATATTAGATCTAAGTATTCACATTTTTATATTTTCCTACGACAAATTGAACAATACATATTATTAATAATGCGATTCGAGTTTGGGAATTTCCATGTATCGAAAATCCTGCTGACTAATTTAATTTTTAATTTGTTACGCTGGAGTTTACGATTTGTTTCCAAAAACACAAAAATAACAAAAGTATTCAAAACATTTCTAAAACAGATATTTTTGAGAGAATGACCTATTTTATAACTTTCCACATTTCTAGCATATTGACTTTACATTTCACACCTAATTAATGTACTCGTTAGTATTTAGTGGATAGTCTACTTGTTAATATGAGTGTTCATTTTATTTTATGTCTATGCCCATCTGTACAAAAATATCACAAGTTTATTTTATTTTTGTTCAAATACTTAGAACTAGAGTACATTGAATAACGACAATGAAATAATTCTTCCTCGCTCGTAAAGAAGGTTTATGTTATGCAACTTAGAATTATCAAAGGAACTTTGATGTTACATACTTGTTTTATTGTACAGCTATGTTAAACGGATTAATCAGCATCTGTGCTATTTTTTGAAAATTTCGTAAATTGAAAATACACTGTTTATATCATTAAATAACTTGCAAGAGCTAGAGGCATTCTTCTCTAATCCGTCAGTCGAATTTTGGCGTACTTTTTAAAACTTGTTTGTCCTCAACTATAGTTTAGGCATCTTACTATGACTAATCATTTAGTCGAAACGACGACCCTCGATATTTCTGTTGGTTTATTATTGAAAACAATCTAAGGACCCTGAATCTCCTAAGAGACGTGCGTGGAATACTTCGGGAGGAAATGTGATTTAGACGGTTGACTTATTCAAAATTTAACAATAGTTTATGTTAACATGTCTACCGTCTTTTCTACGCGTGTGATTATTGTGAAATTTTCATTTTTTATATATGTTGGTTTGATGGAATTGTATACAAAAATACACACAATTGGAATATTAGCTTGCCATTGGTACTCCATTCAAATTTTTTAGACCCACCTTAACATCCATCAATACCTGGGGCTCAATTAATGTTACTATTTCTTACTATTAATATCGTAAAACTATATTCCTTTACGTTCTATTTTCTTTCTTGAAGTAATAGTTATTTGTGGACGTGGTGAAAAGTGCTGATGAAAATGTGATGTTGGTTTATTTTTTTGATGTGGTAAGAATAGTTGCTTTTTAGAAGCATTCTCTTCTTAAATTTTCAGTCAAAAACATCAAATAGCTCTTCATTATGGTCTAAATACTCAATGATTATGGTTAATGAGAATGTTAACATTTCCCGTTATTCTAAGTTAATAGCTTTTTAAAAAAAACAAAGTGTAGATTACCATCCAAACCAGGCGAAGGTGCTAACAAAGGAAGAAGTTGAAACATTTATGAGGGACGCCCCAGACAAAGACTATTTACTGGTGAAAGTTATAGTATTAATTGGAGTTGCCCGAGGTTGTCGAAGGGACGACATTTATAATTTTGAAGTAGACGATGTAGAGGATACTGGTTCTCGGTTAGTGGTTCGTATTAATCACACATGTTCGACGTGTTTTTACTGTGATCAACAGCAATGCGGTGAAATATTTGGATGTGTTCAGAAAATATAAAAACACCTTCCACTAAAAACACTTTTATTAGACTACAGACAAGGAAAATGCGGTCAAAGAGCTGGAATATACACTGTTGGTGGAGCACCCAAAAAAATTGTTTCGGAAGGACGGGCTCATCAGTGGCTGAAAAATATGTGGTAGAATCCATCGAGAGCAAAAAGAAAATAGCAAGAATGATACAAGGGGGTGAAAATTTGGTATAAGTGTTAAACCAAAACCACACATCTTCCAGCATTATTGAAAATAAAGAAGTACATCCAGTAATTCCTACAATAAATCTTTCTGGTAATAGTATTTGCGCCATTGGTGTTAACATTCAAAAATTAGAATAAAACTTTAGTTATTGATGTTAATTTATTTTTTATTTCTCATTATTTCTAATTATTTCAAACGGGATTGGGAGAATTTAAGAATACTGTAATGTACAAGGATACCGTAAAGTGCCATTTTCGGGACACAAATTAGTACTGTAAAGACGACTTCACAGTACAGTATGAAAAAAGATATTTGCATCACTTTTGTGTTTGGATATTTTTCCACTTACTCTTATTATTTGAAGTGGATACAGGTGAATGTTGTATTTATCAATAGAAATATCATACATTTACTTCAAATACTATTTCCTAAAAATATAGTGAGAACTTGAGATTTATTAGTGAATAACTTCTTTGTCACATTTGGCATTAGAAATTGTGTTGAAGCGTATAAAATTCCTATTGTGGTGAATAACGGTATTCATTTTCAATTCTATGAGATTTAGGGTCTACGTGCCCAGTTGTTTGTCGTTTTTCCACGAAGGAAGATAACATAATTTTTGGTTGTCAAATTTTGTCGATCAACGATTGTGAACTTTCTAGTTCGGGAGGTAGCACTATAGTTGAGCGAGTTATTTTATATCCTCTGAAAATCATGACAATAGTAGTTTTCCCCTAACGCATATCAGCTCCAAACGTCATCTGTTTCAATAGCAGTAGAACTAAAGGAAAACAAAAATAAAATAAAATATTCCACGGATTTTCATACCCAATAAAATTATTTTTTCAATCTCTTTTTTAAAAAAAATTATCGTCAGCTGTATTAACGAGAAGGAGTTATATGTCAGTCACGTACATTAACCTCATTGAAATCGGAATCCACGGGCCTTGCAGGATCCTCAGAATTAGATTACCTTGCAGACAGAAAGTCGCACAAATTGAATCGCATTATAAGTTTGTATAGTTTCTTTTTAAAGTGAATTTAGATAGTAATAAAAAATAATAATGATGAAATCTCTACGCCACCGACAATTGTGGAAATTGCAATAGCAACAGCTATCAATTTATCACCAAAAAATCTAAGAAACACCACAAACATATGCTGCTTTCATGGAACGGAGAAGTATCTTCGTTTTCTGAAAACGTTCTTTCAGCCTATTTCACAAAATTTTCCAAAAATTATAAATCTTCGTTCTTGTAGAAGATTACTCAATGTTAAGGAGCACGCAAAAATTGAACAATGGAATAAATATAGAAGAATATTCGAAACTGCGTGGTTGCTTTTCTCAAACGATAAGGAGACACCTATCAACTGAAGAAATCCAAACAATTTACTCGACAAGAAATAATTAATTTCATAATAGAAGCTCAATACATATTACGTGAAAATTACCAACACGGCAAGTGCATGTACAGATAATTTGGATACATGAGAAAACAAATAGCTACATACTTAACGTTACCGAAAGCAAATCTATACACGGGATATAGCAGGATATACCGTAGGTGTTCTGCTACGTTGTTGATTGATGCAGGTGGAGATATTGCTACTCTTAAGTGACAAGGGGGCTAGAAGAGCACGTGGGTAGCAGGAAGCTACTTGGATGATTCTATGGCAAACAGAATGAATACGACAAATAAAATACCACAGTCGGTAGAGAAGAATCCAAGAACTCTTAATAATATTCAACAAACATCATCAATACTCATACTTCAAATGCAGTCAATTTTTATCAAAGTAAACATCATCAGGATTAAATATATTAAAGGCACTAATGTCACGATTAATTTTATCAGAAAGTAAATTTAAACTATAGGCACCTATTTGTTATGTATATATAATATCCGTTTTGTTAAACTGTTTTTGTTATGATGCATATGTTTAATTAATGATAACAATAGGCTGAGAAAACTAGAACATTAGAATCAGTTCAATCATTTTTTCATAATGCTAATTTTTCTTTGTATACTCGGATAATTACTAACCTGACCATTTATTCTTTGACGCAAAAGGAGACATAAGTTTATTTAGGTCAAATAATAGGTAGTCAATGATTAAAAAAACTACGATGTAATTACTAATTACAAGAACTGATCAATGAGTATGACTCCAAAGATGGTCTATTTAGGGAATATTGCACCGTCACATCAATTGTAATTATAAGTATGAATTTGTCGTTTTGGTCATTATTTTTATATGTTTTGATGAACTTTGCTATTCCTTCTGTATTCACATTATCGGTTGCTTCGAGATCACACATTCGGCATAATAATTCTTATATATGTAAATTAGAGTTCTCTATATTTACTATATTTGTAAATGCTTTTAATAATGATTCGGATTGTCCTCAACTTTCTAATTTCTACAGAAAAATGGGTTAAGTTAAAGACTCATTCTGTGAATGCATCTGGCAGAGTGCACGCAAGGTTCTAATTTTTTTCACAGAGAACTGACATTAATGTAAAGTCGTGCACTTTCAATTATGAATATCGAATGAATTTTTAGGTTGATCTTAATATGATCATATTCCGCAGAAGAATTATTAAAATATCTGTATCCGAACAGAAACTAAATAAACTAGTCGTAATATCTACAGCAGAAATAGTATTCCTCTTTTATTCAAATAAATTTGACTTAACTCCATTAGGGTGCTCTTACTACAGTTAATTTTACCTGATGGACGGAATAGTTATTGTTATGAAAGGTATACTACTGTAATAAGACTTTCATTGCTTGAAATTCTTTGATGATAGTGATATCGAAATGTAGGACTCGATGTCATTCATTATAATTTTTTACTAGCTATTATGAATAATGACATTAATTTTCTTATCAGTAATTCTTATTCCTACTCCTCCTTGCTAAAAGTGTGTTTTTTAGTTTTTTTAACTATAATATATTATTTACTTTTCAGTACAACTAATCCTAAAAGCATGTTACGCGGTGTTTATAAACTGTATTCTATTTTTTGCTTATTAGTTCATTTTCCAATTTTAAACCCTTCTTTAATCTATACAGATGGTTGTAACTATGGATCTGCCCTATCTTTTTTACTCTCATGCGGATATTTCAATCGAATTATTTGGATGTCGTCAGTCTTGTGACATCTGTGCGAGGTTTAAATTAAATCTGATCGCTCAAAGTAGGTCAAAATCGAGAACAAAAAGTCAGTCACAAACATAAAGGTAAAAGTAATTAAAGCATGCTAGAAACAGAAAATCATTGTTTGTGGATGTAATGATCGTCAGTCAAAGAATAAGCACCTCTTAACCCTCAACTGGTATGGTTGGGTCAATGATGAACCAGAGCAACTTCAAGCATGTAATTTGTTCCTGAGTAGACATCACTCTATATCGCGCGTGAACGTATTCCCCCACTATATACGTAAATAGCAAAGGACGAAATATCTTAGTGATAAAGAACTGGAAAACATTGCTAATAACTTGGAAAGCTTGAGTGACAATGAGGTGGACCTCGAAAACACTTTTGAGGATAATAATGACGATACTAGTGACGTGAAAGTGCAAAGTGAGCACTCAAAGCATGAAACTGATACGGAAATTGAAGGATCCAGTGATGAAGAACCTATTCAGGATGAAATGAGAGAATACTTTTATGGTCGTAATAACTTCAAATGGTCAAAAAATCCACCGGCACCTTCTAGAACACGAAAGGAAAATATTATAATGAAACTACCAGCTCTCAAAGGTAATGCTGCTGTAAATAAACCAGGTTCACCTTTAGATGCATGGTGTTTTCAAATCGCCTCACGAAGACGCAAGTTCCTTATGGGATACCGATGGCACAGGACGAGATATATTTCGTCTCACTATGTCTTTGAAGCGGTTTCTGTTTCTGTTAACAGCTTTGTGTTATGATGATGCAGAAACCAGGCAAGCAAGAAAAACAGAGGGTGATAAACTGGCTCCTATATCTGAACTCTTTCAGAAATTGATGGATAATTGCAAGGACAATTATACACCATATGCTTACACTACTGTTGACGAGATGTTGGTTAGATTTCGAGGTAAATGCAGTTTTCGTGTTTATATCAAGAGTAAACCTAAACGTTACAGAATAAAAATATTATGCTTGTGTGACTCCAAAACTCATTACCTTCTGAACGCTTTCGTTTATACTGGAAAAAAATTACATACTGATAATCCTAAGAAGCTGTCTATTCCAACACTCTCAGTCTTAGAATTGGTAACTCCAATTATGCAAACCAACAGAAACGTTACTGCGGACAATTGGTTTTCATCCATGGAACTGCTGATTGAGCTTAGAAGCAAAGAACTGACATATGTACGAACAATACGAAAAAATAAGCGAGAACAGCCTCCACAGATTTATCCAATAAAACTCGTAACGTGAATTTTTAGAAAATTCTCACGCTATCTCCCGGACTATTAACCATAAAGTACTTATTTCTTAAAGATAAGTATCTGTTATTTTCAAATTATATTACTCTATATATTTTTTAAAAATATATTCCGTCATTGAAAATTTATCAATTCAAAAATAACTCATAATGAACTTGTTTTATATCATTCAATTGTTAAGCTAGAGCTTTATTTTTAAAATCTAAGATATAATTAATTTATCGAATTATACGTAATTTTGTTTGGATTCGTTTTGAACAATTTATTAAAGCTTTTGATTCACTTTTAGATATGGATAGTTCATATAATACTTCTTTATTTAATTCAACAATCAGATATCATTTGAGTATAGTCACTCCGAAAAATCGCTCAAAAATTTAGCTCTTTCAATCCATTGATCTGTTATAATTAATCTTATGTTATATTCGATTCTGCATTTATTTTTTTTGCTACAACTCATAGCTTGAGAATGCAGTAGGAATTTGCAGAACAATTCAAATATATGCAAATCGCGCGCATAAATCCGTTGTCATCTTTTTTATATCTACAAACAAAAGTGAAGATGTTTCACAATAAAACTTATTTGATTTCATGATGCAGAGTTGAATGAAAATATTCAAGTCATTGTCGGTAGCTCTATTTTGGACTACGCAGTATATTTTGTAGATTTAGTAACAAGAGATTTCTCAATAATATTAGAGTAAATTCAAACACGCACTTAATTGTGCATTCTATATAGAAATTATATCAGTCTGCTTCGTTATTGACACCTGCCGAAGAGTCTAGCCAAATTACCTCGAACGGGTCAGTTTCTTCAAAGTTGGTTGTGCAAGCGTAGAAAGTAAAGCAAAACGTATTTTTCCTAATAGTCAGCTTATTCTTTCTTTATAGATGCCGGCCCTATTGAACACATTACCATGAAATTGATTACGGCAGTGCTCAGTACCTAAGCCATCAACGGTGTCTTTCGTTACGTATCGTTTCGCAAATAGTTGTATCCAAACTTATCATTATTTGTCTCAGCATATCAGACTATGAGCAGTTGAAATAGATCCAGTGTTTATTATTGTTATTCTAACAATCAAAACTTTACCAGATTGTAAATTTATGGAAATCTCAACCAAAAATTTGTATTGTAAACGAGAAAAGAAGTTTTACTAAACTCTTAAACTCAAGTTAATCTAAGGATATGCTCGCTTCTATTCCTCATTGTTTAGTAAGACTTCTTTCAAACATATTCAACCTACTAGTAAATGACTATTATTTCTTGTTATTCTATGGACTAATTTTTCTTTTTCATGACAGGCTGATTTAAAACAACGTGCTCACGCTAAGCACCAACAAGTTCGTAGAACTAGGTCAGACTTGGGAGGACGTCGTATTTTAAACTGGGACCGCTCTTTCGGTAGAATGTTTTCTTCACCGGGACCTCCAAATATGCAAAGTCGTTCACAAAGCCCAAGAAAAAAACCACCTGATACGCCGCCTGATGGAGTTGTTTTGCGAAATAGCAGTGGTCTAGGACGAAGAGGAACCTTACGAAGATCTCTGAGTCAACCGTTAGACATCGATAAGTTGTCGCCCTTAATAAGAGCAAAAAATGGTGGTAGGTGAATTTGTATTTAAATTCAATTAAAAAATGAAAGTACATTATTAACCCTAGTTTTTATATTGATTGACTTGGCAACTGGCGGTAACTTGACATCTCAATAATTGAATTTACAAATCGTTTATTTGTTCATTCTGTAAATGAATTCTTCTAAAATTATTCCGATGATTTACTTCTTTTCTGAACTGCCTTATATTTTAAAAGTAGGTATATGCTCCGTATTGTTATTCTACTAATATAGCCGCTTTAGTAAGATTGCATGAAACATGGATTTTGACGCGTTAACATTAAGTTTTGTTCCCAAAAGTGCCGAAAAAGATCACGAACCTCCCTATGCTGAAAATGTAGTAACTTTTTTAAGGACTGTTTACAAGTTGTTTGAGTAATTTAGAAATTGAAATTAGTCAGTTAAGAAGGAGGAATGGTCAGAACATCCTGTGACCTATAACGAAAATGTTTAAAAAATTGACAAACTTGTTTATTGATGGATTAATAGAATTTGTTAACAAGAGTACTGAAACATTTGTCAAACGATTATGATGTAATCGAGCTGAACATAGGCTAACGGCTTTCTTCTTCATCATTAGAACGAACTATGCCTCAAGTCTTTTTGATTTTCCAAATCGTTGCTAAAACTTTTCCTGTCTGTCCACATCTGCCCTACTACTACTTCTAGCTCTAATTTCGTTTTTTCAGGTATGAAATTAGGATTCCACATGGCCAGTGACGACGAACGCCAAGGAACTTCTGATGATGAAATGATGTCAGATTCTGAATCTTCATTGGTATCTTTAGTTGATAGAAAAAAATCTCTTGATATGGCTATAGATGAAGAGATGATTATCTTAGCTGAGGCTGTTTTTGATCACGTGGCGATTGAATCCGAAGAACTAGCATTTCGAGCTGGAGATGTCATAGAAGTTGTGGAAACTGCCAACAGGTAAATAGATTATACTTTCTTTTTACCAATATTTAACAAAATACTACCACATTGTTTCACTTCAGAATAGGGAATTTTTCACATCCTGTCTTAGTTCCTGGTATTAATAAAATATTTATTTTTTAGAGATTGGTGGTGGGGTACAACCAATGGAAAATCCGGCTGGTTCCCTGCTCAGTTTGTGAGATTAAGAGTGAGCCAGGAAGATACTGTTGAGGATTGCCTTGCCGCAATGGCTTCGGGAGAGCGGATGCCATGTCAAATACGACGTAGGACTAGTATTTCTCTTTTATCAAATGACCAAGTGAGAACAAGTGTGGTGCGGGAACTGGTGCATACTGAACGCGATTTCGTTAAAGTGTTACAAGATGTTGTTGAGGGTTATATAGCCGAATGCCGTAAAAGAACTGATATGTTTAGTAAAGAACACATAGATACGATTTTTATAAATTTAGAAGATATACTGACATTTCAGTTGGGTTTTTTAAAAGACTTAGAGGGATGCATTGAGTGGGATTCGCCGTATAAAAGTTGTGTAGGATCATGTTTTTTAAAACACCGTTCAGGTTAGTCATTAATATGAGAATAATTCTTCTTCATTTTACTATATTTATCAAATATTTCCTTTCATTTCACACCCCACTATATATTGAAAGATTATCAAAAATCAACAGAGACTTTGTTGAAAGTTTTGATTGTACGTGTATCATAAATTATTTAAAATCTAACACAAGTTTTCACAAAAACTTAACAAAACAACTTCAAATGAGATTTTACAACTCTTGAATTGTGAAATCTATTTTTCAAATAGTTTTTTCAACTGATCTTGGTAAATATAACAATTTAACAGATTGTTTGAATGTTAACATAGGAACCTTCAGGGGTTAAGTGTTCCTTATTACCTTATTCTTGTTCTGCCATTTACTGATTTGAAAGTAAAATATTTCTCTGTTTATAAAGCCTAGATATCAGGAATAAGAAAAGTTTCTATTAATAGAAATATACTTTCTGAACTCATAATAACTACTAATAACAGTAGACTGCTTTTTCATTATTATTTGACCGAAAAAATGATTTGTAGTCACTTTTCAATCATCTTACTGATTATAAGTTCAGTTAAAAGCCTTATTGGTTAGTCCATCGCTTTTAAATATATCGTAAATCCTATTGTTTCAATAAATTTGAGTCGGATTAACACACAATATTAAATTCTTACTTCCATATACAAAAAATGAAATTCTGAGACAGATTTTCAAATTAACAGAAAAAATAAAGCTCAAAACACTGAATAAATGACCATCAAAGTGCGTCTCAGGGACTTTATTTATTTTTAGTCATCAACTAACTGTACGTATAATACAGTCCATCAATTAAAATATTAGACAAAATACAATTATATTGACTTGATATTTTTCAGAATTTTTATGAGAAGTTGAATTGGAAATAATAAAACTAAGTTTCAGAATAGTCCTTAACTTAAAATGCATTTTAATTTCTCAGTCAATAAAATTTTCTATTTTCATTCCTTGATATAATAACTTACCTTTGTTTTTGTCTTCACAACAAATTCAATTGTTCACATCCATACAATCTTTAGAACAAATTATCTAGAGTAGAGTGAACACTGTGAAAGTGGGATTATTTTCAATTAGCCTTTCAATTAAATATGATGAGTTAAATAATATATCTGGTATTGTTACACCACTACTACTTTTAATCAAGTTTGATTTTCATTTATAAATTTCCAATAACTTTTTGCAACAGGTTTCAAAATGTACTCCGATTACTGCAATAGTCATCCCATAGCAACAGCTACGTTACAAGAACTGTATCAGCTTCAAAATTACAGTAAGTTCTTTGAAGCCTGTAGACTAATGAGGGGTTTAATAGAAATCCCCCTGGATGGTTATCTACTTACTCCTATTCAAAGGATTTGTAAGTATCCATTGCAGCTGGCCGAACTACTTAAATATACAAAAGCTGACCACCCTGACTATAATGATATTAAAGAAGCCTTAGAAGCTATGCGTGGTGTTGCGATGCTTATTAATGAAAGGAAAAGAAGGATGGAAAGCTTGGAAAAATTGGCAGCTTGGCAACAGAGAGTTGAAGGTTGGGAGGTAGGGATAATCATTTTGTTAATGTGTTCGAAAATTTTGAATAAATCTACTTCAATACTAATATTAATTACTCTATTGTCATGAAATAATTGAAATAATACAGAAATTTTATTTACCAAAAATTAACTGAAAATGTCCACAAAGAATCTATTGTCATTTATGTTCATATCTTTGTTATTCTTTTTTTAATAAATCAGTATTTGGAGTTATGTAAATTAGTATATCTGAATATTAAAGAAATGCAACCCTTCATAGGGGTGAATTGAGAACCTTATTTTTTCTGCCAAAGGTTACGATGTTGAAGTTCATATTTTGGTGACTATCAAGACATTGAGCTTATTCACTTCACTTGATAGTCTACCCCATCCCATATGAACAAAGGGTAATTAGTGAGTGAGGATTATTATGTTGCATTTTTGTTTATAGAAAAGTAGACTTAAATAAATCAAACACGGTTATATTAAAATAATATAAGAGCCCATTTTTGCGGAATCAAGATTGAAAGTTTCTCCAAATTATTGTAAATTAAAAAAAAGTAATGTACTCACCCTCCAAAAAACAACTCTATAATCATTTGATAAATATAATTAATTATGTTTATAGTTACGTCCAAAAATTAGATTCATGTGACAGATTGAAAATATGTTTAATTTTAGGGTGAAGATCTTATAGAAATTAGTTCTCAACTAATTCATCAAGGGGAAGTAGTAAAAGTGACGACTGGTATGTGGACCAATAATATTACCTTATTTTTATTTGATCATCAAATCGTCTATTGTAAAAAGGTAAGATTTTAATATTTATCAAGAAGAAAGACAAAAAACTATTTCTCTTGTAGGATATTCTTAAAAGAAATACGTATGTATATAAAGGAAGATTTTGTTTGGATACTAGTGAAGTAATTGACGTACCTGATGGAAAAGGTAATTGAGAAGCTAAACATTAATAACGTTTTCTTAGAAATTGGATTTATACATTTGATTATATAGTATATTTTCGATTTTTTATCATTATCCACATTTCTTAAAGTTATTACGTTTGGTAAACAGTTGTTGACTAATGGATTAAATATGTTTTATATAGCATTTGAATATTTAAAACAATATATTTTTTATTTTAGATGCTCACTTAGGTGTTACTGTGAGACACGCCATAAAGTTATACAGTTTAATACGTGATAAATGGTTATTGTTCTGCTGTCGATCTTCCAATGACAAACAAAGGTGGTTGAAAGTGTTTGCAGAAGAAAGAAAGTTAGTTGCTCAAGACAAAGATGACGGTTTAGACTTTCCTCCTTCAACAAGGCATTTAGCAAGGATATCTGCCAGATCAAAGAGGAGACCTCCTCGAAAACCTAGAAGTAAGTATAAGAACTCACTTTTACTTTTCTTGTAAGATTTAGTGAGAATGTAAATGTACAAACCTATGGCTATGTTCTCACCAAAAGCAACTGGTGACGGCGACGTAACCACATTATTAATATTAATAATACATAATAATATTTATTCATTAATTTAATATGTGGCATTTTTTTAAGATGGTAAAAATTACAAACACGATTCAGGTTATATGGGATCAACTCTGCAACTGAATTCAACTTCGAATAATTCTTTGGGAAGAAGAGTAGGGACTTGGTTCACATTTGCACACAAAAAGACGAGGCATCAACATTCAGATGTTTCCTGAGATAGAAATACTTTATTGTAATACCATCCAAACTGAGTACTAATAATCCAGTTTTTGGATTGTATTACAGTAAATACATTTGTTGTTTGTAGATAGAATACCATACTTATTGATTTTAATGCTGAAAGCAATTGAAATTTTGAATTGTAGTACCTTTATGAAAATTATTTTCTAATGCTATCTTTCAAAATATTACATGAATTACATGACGGATTAAACAAACGATGACTAATTCGTTTGTGTAAATTGTTATATATTATTTATTCAGAGAAAATGTAAATTTTCAGTTTACTGAACAACTTTTCTTGAGATTCCTTTCAAACAATTGCTGTAGCATTACAATTCACATAATTCTGTTAAATAGCATCAAATGCAATACATATAGTGATATTGGCTACTGCCGAATGTGCTGTGCAAAATGATTAGGAACTGTTTGTAATTGATCAGTTGTGATTTTAAAATTAAAATTTCCTCAATAGTAAATACTAAAATACCATTTTAACCATGATATAAATAATATTTAAAATAAGTAAATATGGATTTAGTCCAAAAATTAAATAATTTGTATTATACTAATAATAGTAGTACTTGTAGAATTATAATTATCCATATTTTATAAACACAACTGAAAAATCAATTCAAATAACAGTATTTATTCGATGTAAAGGCCTAACTGTAAAGTGTATATACATATTACAATACGAAGCAAGGCCTCTATAATCTTTAAACTTTCTATTTAAAACCCTTCTTTTCCTAAAATACTGACTGAAAACTGTTCATGTATACTCTTATCGCAATTGTCGTATCAAATATATACTACGCACAAAATAACTTTATACAATATAGATTGGATTCGACCAAAGAAATAATCAATAATCAGTTTTATTAAAAAAAAAAAGGTTCTGAGGTATTTAATAATCTGTGACAATGACTAAGCTCCAATGAATAATTTGATAAAAGTTGGGTTTGTATTATAATTATTTCACCAATTTCAGTTTGGTCATTGGAATTAAACTATTGTTACATATCTGGTATTCAATAAAGATTTTTGAAAATCTATAGAATGAGCTCTAGTTATTTCAACAAAATAAATTTTAGATTAAAATGATTTTTAAAAACTGCAACTGTATAAATAACCAAACAATGAACAAGATTGAAAGTGGCCCAAAGGATAAAATTCTAGCCATAACAAAATTATTTGGTATGGAAATAATTGACTGCAAATGCAATAATAATCAAGCTACCAACCACTTTATTCCTGACGAGAACTGAAAAAGTGCTGAATAAAACAGACAAATCTTACCAATCAAGAATATAAAGCCTTACCAATCAATCAATACTCTGTTTTTAAGCTATGAGGAGTAATTTGAATTTAATTGGTAATTCTGTAAATTTCTTATTACAGATGGTGTTACTCAGCTTTCGTGACATAAATGATCCAACAATTAGGTAAATTGTGCCTGTTTTGTTATTTCTTGTCTTCATATTTATGGTTTTATAAAAATATTAAAACAGATCTTATCTCGATATTATTCCAAATACTAGTAGAATTCTAATTCATTCCTCTAAAAATATGAGTTTTAGCTTATTTATGATTTTGTGGTTCATTATTTGATGACTACATAATTTTACTATGACTAGTATCGTACTTCATCATTACCGTTTAGAAGTTTTAGAGATTTTTAAGTGTGATTCGGGTTTCTCAAAAATGGCTCTTTTAATTAAAAACAGATAATAATTTAAATTCAGGGTATACCACAATAAGAATCAGCAAATCTACATAAGTTTCATTGATTCTCGTTTTCATATCAGTAGCAACCATCTGGAACAAATGAGGAAACTGTTTAAATTTTTTTCAATGGTAATAAATGAATGTAATATTTAATGAAATATGTAATTGATTATTTTTTCTAACTGACTCCTATACTCAGCTAAAATGTAATATATTTCTTTACAAATTACTACCAATTACAAATTCTTAAACCAACAGAAAAACTATTGGTTGCCATTATTACATAATGAAAGTGTTAACAAATACATCACATTTTCTATTTTCAAGAGATTATAATGAAGGAAAAGTATTGAGTTTGCATTGTATCTTCAGCTTATTTGAGTTTTCTGAAATTGAAAAGTTGGCAGTTTTCGAATTATATCCTTTGCTATTCAAACGAAAATAACTAATGTACGAGTAATATAACAGAGGTATTTGAGATAAATCCTAATCTATACAACGTTTATTTTGCCCAGGACCTCTTACTACTTATTAATACAGGGTAATTATTCAGTGACTGCTTTGAGTGTTGTATTTGAACTTATTCTAACTCTCCATGTGCCAAATTTAATTTTTGGTTTAAAAATCACACTTCTCTGTATTAATATCTAAATTTCATTAAATAGTGGGCATATTTTAAAATTTTGTAAGCTGTTTTTGAGACTAAACATAAATGTTGTTTTATTAAAATTTTCAGATAATTGATCCAATTACTTTTTATCGTTATGGACCAATATTTCTAGTAGATAAACTTTTGAAAAAATTCTTGTATTAAGCTTTGATCTGGGTATGGTCAAATATGAGTAACTATTTAGGCAATGGAAAGGAAACTACTCGGAAAAACTATCTATTGAATTATTAACAGTGAATTATATATAATAGTTTATGATATTTATTTTTTAACAGGCATTGGATTTCTTGAAACCGAAAATTCGGTCAAACACTAAAGCTAGGCAATTCATATGTTGATTCTTAAGTAGTGATCACTGTTAACGTTAAGTGTTCAAAGAGTCGAGTGAATAACTAATACATATTAATATGAAACATTTTATCAATATATCCTTCTTGAAAATTGTACCATATCATGAAGTTCCCTATCTAGAAAACTGTTTTATTGATGTAATATTTAATGAGAAGAAGATACGATTCAAAGATATATTAATATGTGTGATATAGTTATTCTCTTCTAAAATATTTAAGTTGACAGGAAATTCTTAAATTAGATTTTCTTTCCATTGTTATTTTTACAACTTGTTGAAAAAAGCATCTTTTGTAAATGTCAATTAGTATTAGTATCTGTTTTCTATATGAAAAACTATTAGAATAAGCAATGTCATTAATACAAAGATCTCAGTGTAAGAGAGGTATAAATAACATATTGTTTAAAAAAATATGAGATTCAAATATTTGGCTTAAGCATTACAATTTCACTATAAACTGCTTTATTGTGGCGACAAAAACCGTTCTTATTTGTTATACTGTTGTTAATATAAAATCTTCCATAGAGTGTCAGTTTTTATAATTTGTATATATTATAAATACATAAAATTTTTTACTACTTTACCAACATTATAAAAAAAGCGAGAAGGTGCTTACTAAAATGTAATTCTTAATCATATAGAAATTTCAGAAGTGTATCTTGTTTGACTTGCTTCTGTCTATCTAAACATAAAGTTTTTTATATATAATCTAATGCTTAGTTGCTGCTTTGAAGAGAAGCTTCTTTCATAAGAGGCATCCACCGATTACATTCTAATAATCTAGTTCAAATTAAAATTTGATTGAGTAGATGCTTTCATTTAGTTCCTACAATAGGATATTAAGACTGCCATTCGAATTCGTTAGTCATCCACTCACTACCACACAATATTTTTAAGAGGCAAGCATTTTGATAAGATACATCTAACTAGTTTTTCATTTGATACATCAAATACTATTGGTAGTAATTATAACGGTTGTAATATAGGCATCTACTGTTTTAACCTTGTAATTCAGTTAACCCGGAGTATATTTTTCCTACATAAGAGTATAATACAAATAAGGCTACTACTGGTTAATAATTATTCTCCGAACCCCATTAATGTATTAATGAAGTGTGTACTCAAATTAGTTTGGTTATTATACCATAGCAGTGACTTAACCACATAAAGTATTGCAATTATTATGATTAAAGTTACCTGTTGTAAAATCTGACACTGTAAATTGTTGCGACTTATATCAAGAGTAGTTTGTTTCCCAGTCCTAAATAATCTTTTCTAGATTTCCCTGCAATGTTATTTGTCTTGTTAATAGACTGATAGAGTAGAAACATATTTATCCAAATAGTTGTTTGAGTTAATATTTTTATACACCCTATTTGGAAAGTTATACAGGAATTATCTACATTCGATGCAAAATTCTGAACAGAAGAAAAATTAAAAGTATGACTAGATTTGCTATATTGTTTTATATTGGTTTATTTCTTCTAACAAAAAATGACCTGATATAATAAAACTAGAGGTTGTATCAGTGGAAATTTGAAATTTTTTCTCTCTGTAAGGCATTCTGTTTTTTTTAATCTCTCGATTATTTTTAAAAATTGACCTTCACTTTCTGAACGATAATATTACCAGAAATCAAATTTTGTTGAAAAATGTCAATCAGCAGGACCACATTTAATTTAATGTGTATGTATGTCCCAATTCCAGCAATTCAAGTTGTAATGTATGATGTAGGTCAAAACAAGCTAATTGGGTAGTAGAAATTATTTAAATATAATTTTGATAATTACTAATTCAATCATTCAAATAGGGATACATTTAAAAACCATGCGAGAATAATATAGTAGATCAGTTATAAAATGAACGATTCAAGTTGTTTATAATTTTGCAACGGATTTAGAGCACCTCCTGCAAATGGCACAAATTATTGTGCTTTGTTATAAAAAAAGCGACTAAAGTGTAGTAAACATAACTATTGAAACATAAATATAACATAGAAACAAAAACGTTCACGATGATAGGTAGCTTTCTAAATGATATAGGTATTTACATACACATTGTGTTGCAAGCACTAATATGCATATATAATGCCGGTCATCAAATATCTAAAATGTTATGACAGATGTTCTTACATAATCAACTTACAACAAACCTAAATAACGAACCCATCAATGAGAATTGTACACACTTGTACTTAATATAATAAGCCAAGATAATTTCACTAAAATATTTTGTTAAGTGTAGTTTGAGAAGTATTTGCCAAAAATATTGTTTCCTGGATAGCATCTCTTCTGGATATTCCTCGACTACAAAATCGGTTAAAAACAGTTACAATAACTTTTTGAGCATAATGCACCCCTATTTCAGTAGTGCCATAAATTCATGAATGCCAATTTTACAGGGAAACCAAAACAAAAACGATTGTAAATGAATTGTATTTTGGATAAGTTAATTCTGTACTTAGGCGTAACAAATTCGGTGAACATACAGTTCGAAGATGTCTTTACCTGATTGGTGATGTAAAATCTACAGGCAGCTCTAATTTTTTTTTAATGATATGACACTACTTGTGATAAGTTTATTTAGACTTATTGAGGAATAAAACGAAATACGACTTTATAGGTATTTTAGTTCATATAAGAAAATAACACAAAACTATCAAACCCAAAAGTATTTAAACTAAAACTTGCCCACAAAAGTTGTGTTTAAACTTGTAAATCTCTGTTTAATGTAAGAAAGAACAACATATAAAAAAACAAAATAATATTCAGCAACATGAAACAAGGATTTCAAATTAAAATAAATTTCTTAAATCTAGTATATCCTGATAAATACGTAGGTAAGACTTGGAAATCACAATGTCTTCAAATAAAGATAATAAGCTTTTCTTTTTATTTGCTTAAATATTTGGCTTACTTGTGTAGGCCAGGATGAGAACCAAATTAGAGTTATTTTTTTCCTATTTTTCTTATAACTACCTCTTGGCAATCTTCTCATAGGTTTTCAACATAAAACTTTTATTCCATTTATGTCTGCGTCTGAAGATTCTTTATATTATAAAAATCACTGCAGGTTATGGAAGTAGAGCTCTGTTTTTGCAACATCCCTAGTCGAAATGAGATGATATACTGGCGCACTGTACATGCTGCATACGCGAGTAACTCATTGTAATAGTGACTCTTTGCGCCTCACGCGGAATCTGTTAGTACTGATGATATGCCACTATTAAATCCTGTAAACTTCATCTAGAAGTATACATTGGACGGATACCGTCAATTTTAAATTTTTTTATGGATATGGCGCTATTCAAATAAGAGTGCTATGTTGATAGATGTCTCTTTTCAACTGTTTGGTCTTTCTTTCTCTCTCTGCTACGCTCTAGGGCGTATACTGAATCTGCAAATCGATGTGTTGATGGTTGATCTTCAAGTCCGAGTTACCACATACTTTAATATCCACAAAACTTATTGAAGAATAATTTGACCTTAATACACCGCACACTTGCACAGCTCACAACTAATTACTGACTGTGAACCAGGAAACTACTAAAAGTACGTAATATGTATAATACCCTATTTTATCTATACTTTTAAATGATTCACTGGTTCTGAAAATTAACTATTGTACTACGGACCTGTGGTTAACTATTTAGTGCGCATTGGGGCGTCTCTTATTTTTTTTGTGACTGATAAGATTTTCGTTATTTGAAGACCGTCCCTCAAACTATTCATTTTGTCTCAGTCTACTTGTTTTTAAACAAAACTACCTCAAATGGATTATTATCGGGGCAAATTGTTCCCTTCTACCATTAGTCTGTTTTTAAATTTTGAACATTTTCCAAAAAACCTGAATCATGTTACTAGAAGTCCCTGGAAAGAATGAATCACTTAAATAAACATTGAGTTGTTGTTGGGGACGACGACGTATCAGAACCCATTTTTCAAATAGGTGCTATTTTTTTTCATAAAATATCAAGAAACCACTACTATAGAGCAATTCTTTATACATAGAACGTGCCGAGTCAAACTAGATGTGATCTGACCATTCAGGAAGCTGCAGAATTGTTAACTTAAATTCTCACTCGTTTAAAAACGGAATAATTACTATCTATTAATTAATCTGGAGTAATAGAACCATTGTTTATACACACCTGTTAATGCAATCTGTTGATTTATCTAAGATTCGTTACATTAACTTGTTTAACCGGCGCTACGGTACTTTGAGAACCAGGGCTTTCTCAAAATCGTCTATTAATCCTTTCTGTCCTGAGAATGATGATTCCAACTGATGTTGGGGTTTGATAACCCCTAGCTGGGGCAGATCCGCCTCAACATGCTCTAAACATCGAAGGCGCGTTCTTCCTCTCAATCGCTGTCCTTCAGGAACTCCATACATGGCTCTGCGCGGGTATCGATCAGAAGGCATATTCTCCACGTGTCCCAGCCATCTCAGATGAACGCCAGCAAATTCGCTCACTTATCGTCACAGTTGATGTCTCGCATCCATGTGACTACCCTCAAAACTTGAGCGTTCTCTGGATTCCCCAGAGATATCCGTTCCCCGCAGCAACTCTTGTTGTCACTTCATTATCTTTAGTTATTAATGCCTCAAGATATTTGGATTGGTGACACACAGGGCGAACTACTCAACCGCTCCTTAGAGGGAGTGAATCGTGCCATGATGTCAACTGTTGAACATCATCCGCAAAGGCGAGGAGCTGTGTGAGCCTATTGCAAATAGTTCCTCCGGGATTCGTTGGGATGCTCCTTCCGGCATCTTCCAGTGAGAAATTGTCGATGGTGGGTCTCCCTGACGCAAGTCTGTGTTCACAGTAAAAACTGTGCCTAGAGACCCCGATACCTTCACTCTGCCAGAGGCGTTACATTTACACATTGTTCATATTGTTGGATTCTAAACTGTTTTGTTCCGAATATAGGAGTGTTAAGGTCAAAACTGCTTCTGCTGAGGTTTAAAACGTTTATCATGTTTTTAGAAATGATTGGCGACTTGAATCTGTATCTCCAAAAATTTGGCAATTAATATGCTCTTTAAGTAGAATTACAAGAGTTATGAAGAGTTATCGTGTTTTTTCAATTGTTACCAAGTAAATTGTGTAGAATTTGTTCTATTAGTTCAAACCACCTAATTGCCAATACAAATGGTTTGGTACATTTTGGTCGCTCTTAACTTTACTTGTTAGCAAAGCTCTCTCAAAGTTGAATTTTACATAATATACCAATGTATGAAAATCGATGTAATAAACTTATTTTATATGAAAAAAGGTTGTCTGAATACCTTTACCAACTTTTCAGATTCACAATGAAAACTGCAAGGATTGAAGAAAATTAACTATACACAATATACTTTATTAAATACAATTCAAATACACAATTTATATCAAAATAAATATATGAAAGAAAAACTGCCTAATAATAAGTAAAATATATAATTGCACAAAATTAAAGTAAACAAATAGATAGCTATAATGTACATTTATCAAAGATATCTGTCACATACTCAATTTATACAGGATGTCTATCAACTCTTTTCAAATGCAAATTATATATACTACATGGAATTGTATGTCCATCTAACTCAATTTACCTTTATCCAAAAACAGAACCGGACGTAGGCATGGGCCAACCCGGGCGTGCGCTGGGGACCCCCGCTGCGGGGGGGCCTCGGACGAGCCATATGATTTATTTTTAAACATATGAATGCAAGCGAAAAAATACATCCCATGTTCAGCCAATGTTCAGAATCAACATAAATTCGCTATGCGAATATTTTTAAGTATAATGCCATCAAATGCTAGTGGGGAAAGATCTTTTTCAAGGCTCTCCTTAATTAAAGATGACCACCGAACCACAATGACTCAAAAAAAACTAAATCAATATAGCGTATTGTGTATTGAAAATGAGCTACTGAAATCGATTGACTGCACTAGTGTTATTGAAGAATTTGTAGGTAGCAAAATAAGAAAAAAATGTTTTTAATTTATGAACGTAATTTTGTACTATTTTTAGTTAGAAATAATGAATAAATTGACTATAATGAAAAATCAACTTTATGTAAGAATTCACGTAAAACGCCCGCCTTACATAGGCCCCTTAAGTATTTTGGCCCGGGGGAACAAACACCCTTTGAAGTTGAAGCTATTAAGTAAATTTTTAAACATATCTGCTACCTAAAATATATCTAGAGAGGAATATGTATGTAAACTTGTAAAATCACATTAGATCAATAAAGGTGAGCATATAGACTCACTATCACAGTTTTCGGTAATGAGACAATTGCGCTCTTCTATTGGCAGTAATCGCGTAATCAGCTTGATTTACTTTGCGTTGATACAGTCATCTGGTTTATGGTATCCCTCTATAGGGCAACTTTAGCAGAATTTAAAGGGTTTTTATTTTTCAGAAGACTGCCTTGCGTATCATTTACAATACAAGAAATCGAGTACATTGCAGGGAACTCTTCATGGAATATGGAATCCTGCCATTGCCTTGCATGTATATATTTGAAAAACTATCTATTCTTAGGGGAGTATGAGATAAGGAAATTCCTTCTGATGTTCACAATTATACACACAAAGGAACGGGTAGATTCATTTTACCATTTCCCAGGCTACATAAAACACAATATAACAAACTTGACATTAGACTGTATAACAAGGATTTAGATTTGCATACTGAAAAGAATGCGAAAATATGAGTCGGTTCTATGAACTTTCAAAGCAATTTTATTGCAAAATTGTTTTTATGTAGTTGGAGACTACATGTCTTTCAATTTTTAGCCTTACTTATTTCATTCTTACATATATATTTGATTTGTTAGAAAAATAAAAAACATATTCACAAGATTTGCTTTTCATCATCCACAATACAGTAAGCAAATCTAACTCTAAAAGCATGTACGCTGTACTGAAGAGGCGCATTGGTGCCAAAATCGATCAATAAGTTATGCATTTCTGCATGTGAATTCTAACAAAAAGACATGATACCCAAAGAAAATAGAGGTAACCACTGTCGTGGTTTCTGAGGGAATGATAATTTATTATATGTCAAGGCATTCAATCACGGAAGTAGCTGTTTTTCATTCAGAATACATAAAAAATTTTTGTTTTGAAGAATATTATTATCTAATATTTATACAAATCTACATTTATACATCTACAAATATATTAACCAAACAAAACAGCTTATAGATTACTTTATCGTTAACTGTTGTATGATAAAAAATTGTAGTTGTTGATCTACAAGTGAAACTAGATCCCTAGTGCTACTACTAATGAGAACCAAATTACTTTATGTGACCATATCAATTTTAGAGGTTCTGAATGATAGAAAATGTATTAAAGGAGCACAATGATGCCCACTCTTCTTAATTACAAATCAAGATGGTTGACTTTGATCCACTGTTGTTATTGAACTTAAATTCCTAATCAGAATCGGATGATGCTGAGGAGGAAATGTTTTATTTCTCATTGAGGAAAAAATTTAAATCAGCTAATAAATTTATTCTATTGAAGAGACAAAAAGTGGACAATTTACAATTACAATTAAAATGAGTGATACTAATTTTGCTAATTATTATTAAATTAATCCAAACCAGTTTGCTCTCTGTGTTTCCTTACCGCCTCTATTAACTTTTCTTTTATCATTTTTTCGTAAAAAAATTGAGGAGACTTTCTAGTCATTCACACGTGTGGCACAGCAAACTGTGTCTGAACCACAGCGGGACACGGCTGTGAACTCACGCGTGTTGTGTCAGGTCGCGCTGCGTCGTTAATTTACGTCACCTCACACGTGCTATACGAGTCCCGATTTGTGCGTTGCCTTACTATCGGGTCTACACAAATGCTATTGTATTTATACTAGTTAATAAATTGTATCGTATCGTAAAAACTTCAAACTTAGTACATATAATATATATATATATATATATATATATATATATATATATATATATATATATATATATATATATATATATATAATCCCCAGTTTATTGATTTTTCGTAAAAACGGGGTAACAGAAGAACAGAAGCATTTGTTTGAAATACCTTAGTTTTTCGAATTTACATTTATAAAGTGTAAGTTTGAGTTTGTAAATAACATTTTTCAGTTTTGAGTAAAAAATTGACTTGACAGCGTCATTTTCAAAGGACACTTACTCTGTTAGGAGGAACTTTTGGATAAAAATAAATAAGATTACATGAGCAATCCCATCTATCATCAGTAGTTTGTGTTCGGTAGAACATCCTGTGTATACAGCTGAGATCATGTATTAATCACGATGCAAGAAATAATGATCCATTTCAGCTCTGCCACTGTTTTCTGGATGAAGACACCTTTTGTTAAGTTTTCTTTCAACATTTAATTCTAATTATCTTATGTCATTTACATAAAATGATTTTATCACTGTAGCATTCAAATATATTTTCCATTCCAGACTTCGTTTTTTTAACTAACTCAAATAAATTGAAAATATTATGCTACCTGGATCAACAGCGCCGCATTGATTTGAATACAACAATATTTGCTTAAAATATGTTACCCAGAAATAATTATCTCAGTAGATACGAATCCAATCCATTGTAATAAATTACTCAACCCAACGATATACTTTGTGATAAGTAAGTAATTTCAGTCAAGTTACTTTAGAGGAACCACAAGAATCATAACATTATTATTATTTGATAGAATTATTGTAATAATAATTATTGTTTGATTCAAAATGAACACCAAAGTAATTCTATTCAAATATTGAAAACACAATGCTAATCCAGATAAAATAATAGATTTTTACCCCTTAGACCAAGCGCCGGATACTTCTTTTTGCAAAGTTCTAGAGAACAAATTTTTTTTACAATATGTTCAGGGGTGTCTACTGAATGTAAATCCAAGTGGGTTTTATTGAATATCTCGCGAACCGCGCATCGTACGACAAAAATATGGAGTAAATTTTTATAGAGACTAATTTTTGCCATATTTTTTATTTAAAATTTTTTTGTATAACGCATAGGTTTTTAATTACAACTTTTTACAATATGGTTTTAGTTCGGTTCATGATAAATTAATAATGGTGATAACTGAATTTGTAGAGCATGAAATTTCCTATAAATTTTCCCGTAACATTTATAGTTTAAGAGCTGCAGGTTGATAGAACTTGCACCTCGTACATTATCAGTGGCAATATTGCTCGTTGTATACGAAAAACGTTTCATAACGCATAAAATGGCATAAAATGACAATAAAACTGTGTAGTGAATCAACTAAAATTAAAAATAGTGTGATGGTGAATACAACGTGTTTTTCAATATAGCGGCTGATGCGGGCGGCCCCCCATGACGCCCGCTTGGTTTACATTCAGGAGACACCCCTGACATATTAAAAAAATCCGTTCTCTAGAACTTGGCATTATTAACCTATTTTTTTTCTGTGGCGCTTGGCCTACCTTAAAAATAACAAAACAGATTTACTAATTGCTCAAAATAAAAAGAGCGGCCCAGCAAAAAAACGCATTATCTTGTTTTGGTTATAACTTTCAATATCTCTACATGAAATAAAATTATCTTTTTAGGATTAATAATAACTTATCAATACTTTTAGCTGTCGTGCAAAAAATGGAAATATTTCTTAAAATGTAAGAAATTATTTAGATCATTTTCTTGAAGAACACGACCTAGCTCGTAACTTTATTAAAACTTTAAAAATGAGTTTAACTCCACCTTAATATATTTTGCTCAAATTATTTGGAATATTTTTTAAAATTAGGAAATAGCGTTAATTTTGCTGGGGATTGTATATAGCAATTCAAGAAGTTAATAATAAATCACAATTTCAATTCATAATCAGTAAAAATGACAAATAAAGACATTAAAAATATCATTTGATTAAATAAATACGAGCGTTGGGGCATATGTCATAGCAACCATTTTTCTCTTGTAGATATGAGAACGAATCATAAACGTATGTGTGTTGTAAGTTCTGCAGGTATAGTGTGTGATAGCTGGTAGTACCAAGATTGAAGTAACCCTTCAACGTTGGGGATGAGAAGAATTGGTGCAACATCTCGCGATAAAAAGCAGTATGTGGTAAGTGGTTTGCAAAATGGGGATTGCTAATGCTGTGCAACAACAGGTGACCCGATTCACACGCGGTGTGGCAAATGCTGATTCTATTTAGGCCTTCCATATCGTTGATAGCGTGTGGTAGCTAGAACTACTTTGAAACTATTTAGGGATATTTAATTTAATTAATCTTTTGCACCATGAAGGCAAAATTGCATTGTATGCTATCGCAATAAACTAGTGTGTTATATGCCTTTTGCCCCAACTCTTGTTTATAAAAAAAAAGCATTTTGAAAGTGATTTATAATTTACAAATGTTGAGTTTAAACATACCAAAAGACCAATAACTGAAAATAATATTCAAAATAATTTTAAACAATTATTATTTAACTTGAGGTGTCTTATTTTTGAAAATTTACATTAATGTGGAAAACATATGATAAAGTATTTGGTAGAGACACAATTGGATAAATAATATTACTTGAAGTTATAACTTTTTAATCACATAAAATAAAAACAAAGAATTATTTACATCTATTTACAACTACTAAAATTAAGTATTTACATCATGATTATAAAATTTATTAAATCTATCCTGATATTTTATCCCACCAAGTCACATTTATCAATTAGATGGATGAGCAGTAGACATATGTTTTAATTATTACACTAAAATAATATATATCGTAAAAAAATGAAAAAAGCACATAGCAACTGACGTACTATCTATCATATATACTTTGTAGTTTTTTTTAAGCTAACCATTGAAATTCTATTTTCTATCAACTAATTCAAAATATCTGATGAGTTTTTAAATGAAATAGAGACAAATTTGGGTTTTTGAAATAAAAAATTATTGATTTTTTTGTGTATTTTAAAACTTTATTATTAATAATATTGATATTGCTATTACATGTGACTAGACAATAATATTGAGAATTTATTGCCAAAAATCGAGTGGTTAGTTGGTTCCGATTAGCTATGTGTGATAAAGGATTTATTGAGGCAAAGTCTGATAATATTCCTGATGTTGATATATTTATGATAACCAATTTTTTAAAAAAATGACGTTCGGTTTAATTCTGCTGAAGTTCGAGGTGCAAAGGCATTAAGATGAGTCTGTTAAAAAAATTGAATAAATGAAAATATTTAAGTATTTATTCTCCATTATATTAAATATAATTATTTATTTCATAAATTGTAGAGCATCGCGTGAGACTTACGGCGACAAAGCTATAGGTTATGTTCAACTATGTCTCGTAAAAATAATATTTGCATTATAAAAGGTATGTCCAAAACACTGAGTTCGGAGTAAAGAGTATTCAGTCACTTTCAACTATTAATGAAATGTCAAGAAAAATTCAGGATGTTTAATGCATTGACCCTGCAGCTTCAGTAAGTAATTTATGCTCCTATTAAATTTAAGGTGTTTGATGTTATGAGCAATAATAATCTTTAAAAACATTTTGTCATTTGTTTTTGTAGTATTCGTACATAATGGTACAAAACAAGAACGATAACTTTTGAGGTTCGACATTTTCAATATAAATTTTAATACTTAACAATGACAACAAAATTAAATAGATCAAAACACTTTACTTATTATTTTTATATCAACTGCCAAGAGTGGAAACTAAGATTATAACATCACACGCGCTCAGGTTTGTTAGGGAGCTGTCAGCGTGTCTTCGGTACTGAACTCAAAAATTATAATTATATTATTATAAAACTTTATAACATTATATATGATTTTTCCATTTATCATAAAAAAATATTCATAAACCTAATTATTGTAGAGATAAATAGTATTACCCTCATAGTCAATTGGAAAGCTAAATTATCAGAATAGTTGGCTTCCTGATAATAGTTTTGATAAAGAAATATTTTTGTTAAATATAAAATTATACAAAGATATTTTAAATTTGACAAGTTTAGGCAATCAAAGTAAATTACACTATTACTTCAATTTAATCTTCTTACATATTTTTTACTTGTAACCCTACTTTGCAGTGAAAACAGTGGTATAAAAGGAGTGAATAAGTGAAATAAAAATTAATACAAACTTATTGTATATTATAATCTAGCCACATAAATATACAGACTTGAACAAAACCCTATAAGTTGTTCTGTGTAGCAGGATCCAAAATGCATGATGATTGATAATTTTCGTGGTAGATTCAATATACAAAACATCTTAGAAAATTCCAAATAGTTAATGAAATGTATTTGAATATATCGCAGGTATAAAAAATAATAATGACTGAGTTACCAATCTAAAAATTTCATGGTTAAATACTAATTAGAAAATACTACTTCTCAACAAAAAATATAATTATGTCCCTTATCTCACACTGAAAAAAGATTTTTATAAAAAGAAATTATAGTGGTGAGCAACCACTTTTATCCAAATTTATATTTTAAAAAATAGTTCCATATACATTTTTGTACAAAACCATTTTGTAAATTTTCAGTCAATATCTCGCCCATCCAACATACATATGTTTTTGTCCTACAACAGACTTCAGTTACTGTTAGAATAATAGCCCTTTTACTTCTTATCCCAAACTATGATTCTAAATCTTCGTCCCTTTGACTTGAAAAATATGATACTAGGCCGCCAAATTCACCAACAGTTTCTTCTTCTCCACTTCCTGTAAATGTTTAAATAAAAAGTAGTGAGATGGTGTATGGTTGGAAATTATGGAATAATTGGTGACATTACATTGTCTAATACGCGATTCAATCATCTCTAGAGACCAAAAGTAGTGATAAGTGGCGGATAAGTGATAAGTTGGTCGTCGAAAATGTGTCGACAGTGTAATTGTGAGTGTTAGAGTAGTGGTCACAGATCACCTAGATTTGATTGATTATAACAATGTTATTTGTTATAATCAAATTGCCATTGACTGGAGGTCTGAACCTGAACTACTAATATGACATCCTTCATAAAATACCAAATTTAAATTTTATTAATAGCGAGTAATATATATTATTTAAACGTAGTTCATACTGCTAATAAACTTTCAAAATTCATGGTTTTTTTTCAAAAAAATTTTGAGAACTATTATATAAAAAAATAAATTTGGAAATTTATAAGTTGTAATCTTATTAAGATGAAAATATTAAAGTTATTGTAAGAGCACACAATAGTTTTCACTTAGAATCACGTCAAATGATGACTAACTCAATTAAAAATATTACCTTGACTATTCTCGGTATTCTGCTGAGGCAAAGCTTCATCTTGCTCTGCTACTTCAAATGGTTGCTCATAGGGAGGCGGGACATTGTGGTAGGGATCGGGCGGGAGAGATTCATCCCTAGGAGGTGGGATAGGTTCATTACTTGCATGATAAGGTGGATAATATCCGGGTGGCTGAGTTGATTGATTAGGAAGAGGAGGAGGATAAGGTGGTCTAGGTGGTGGTAAATGCGGTGGTAACATGTGCTGTGGACGGGGTCCTGAAAATAATATACAAATTTGAATATACACATTTTTGATTAAAACATTATTCGTTATCATTTTCTGAACTTCCTTTTATGATTCTCGATTATATTATCTTCCAAACAGCCAATATTCAATTTATAATGAATAAAGTAGATAAGGGAAATATATTTTTAACACAAAGTATAAAAAGAGTATGAAGAGAATAGATAATCAAGTATGGGACAGATAGAATAAGAGGTAGGAGTAAATAGTGTGTTCAACATGAAAAAGTTAAAAAAAAATATATTTAATTTGTTCAAAGGTTCAAATGATAACACTGAATGGGAAAATATACGGAAGCTTTAAGGTTTATTGGAAAACGCACCACCAGAGTGCTTCTCTTTTAGTTTCCTTCTTCTGAAATTCTTTCATGTGAAAACATTTTTCTGCTAAAACACTGCTGAAAATGTATTGAGCTTTTCATTCCTATGTGATCAACAACTCAAACTAAATTCTGTTATAACTGATAGACTATCGAAATAAATATATGTTAGAATGCTAATAGTCTTTTAATTGCTAGTTTTTCTGCCTGAAAGATATTTGAACAAGAGTCTAGTGAATTAGGTACCAGTCCACGTGTACCATTTAATAGTATTAAGTTTGAAAATTTGAATGGTTTTTGTCTCTTCCCTTAGTTATGGTGAAGTTTCTTTAAATACTATCTTAATCACTTCTTCATTGTTATTAAATGGGATATAATAGATTCTGACCATGATCTACTTTTTTGGAGTATTGGTTTAATGAATATTCGATGAAATATGTTCCTATCACAAACCGTTTTTGTTAAGTTTAATCAATTACAAAGAATAAGGCTGAGAAGTTTCGGTATTTTTTGTTAAATGGACTGTTATGATATACATAAGTTGTCACTTTTCAATTTTTTTTTGGATGAAACACATACTAAAACTAACTATTGACACCAAAGGAATTTCTTCAAGAATTATTAAAATCATGCTGCTACCAACACCTAATGTTCAAAAAACTAGGAAATATGAACTACCTGGATGACTTGGGTTTATACCAACGGGAGAAAATCTGTTAGGAGGAGGTGTTCTCGAAAAATTTTGTATATCACCCTTACTTCCAGGACTTCCGGAAGGTGGTGGGTGAATTCTGGGATTATGTTCTGGAATATTTACTTGTCCACCTCCCGAAGGAGACGGATCCATAAATCTGTGTGGTTGGAACATTGATGGGTGCATACCTGTAAATCCAAATTCTACATTTGAGCAAAATATTTTACAAAAAAAATATGAATTATACAAATATGTGCCTACAAAATATTTCATCAATACTATTTTCTTGTCAATTCAGAATTTTAAAAAAGACAAAAACAAATTATATTTTATCATTGAATCATTGAAAAAAAGGTATTTGATATTTGAGTGAACCAGCATGAGTGATGTGATGCAAACACAAATTTTGCACATAATATTTCTTACCTGGAGGTGTACCTCTTATTGGATGTGGTGGTAACATTCCAGAAGGAAAATGGTTCATATTTGGAGGATACATAGGTCTGAATGGCATTACAACAGGACCACGAGCCCCTAAAAAGTAGTAGTTGAGAATACTCTGTTTAAAAATCAACTTTTACATATGAATAACATTTGAATCATGCAAATTTTAAAAAATCTAATAGCATCGTAATAGTGAAGTCAGTCCACCGAGAACATTCTTTAGTAATTTTTTGTTAACATAACTTTGTTTATAAACAAAGATTAGAGATTTTACGGAAATCTTTGTTCTTGAAACTTTGATGTTTCACTATATTATTTGTCAACTTATTTTTCTCCTGTCTTGCGCTGATTTTATAACCAATCTGAGCTCTTATAATATTTTCACAAGCTTCATAATTAGGTATTTATAGTTAAATAGTAACTTTCTTTACAGACTGCACAAAAATAAACTATTCCCATAATATACATAAAACTGGCCAATAAAATATCACAAAATATACCTGTAGGGAAAGGACCTATTGGAGGCATTGGCTGATGTCCAGCTGGTGAGCCAGCTCTAGGTTTAGAAATCAGAGCATTATTATCTTCATCGTCGTCATCATCAAGCATTGTAGCAAACTGTTTAGGCCTTATGGAACCAATGGGATAAGTAGTTGTTTGACCGGGCTTTGTTTGCAACATTCTAGTGATTACAGATGGTGTTGGCGCGGTTTGTGAGAATGGTTGAGGAGGTGCGGCTATTTCAATGTTGCATTCAGCTTCTGAAGCCAGCTTTTTGTTGCCTAGGTTGGTTAGAGCCTCTTCTAATGTTTTCTTGCCTTTAACTAATATTTTATTATAATATTAAAAAGTTTATCATGCAATTTATCTGCTTACCACGTCCTCTTTTCTTTTGTGCAACTTCTGGTACATCTTTTTTACTTATTTCATCAAAAAGTGGTAGTGCAACTCCCATTGGAGGTTCTGACAATTCATCGTTATCGTCATCGTTTTGTATCATATTTTCAACATTACTAATGATAGGTTTGTGTGTAATATTCGATACTTGCTGTCTTTTTCCTTGTTGAGCCAAGTCTAAATATTCCTGCGCATCTTCTGTACCATCCACGGCTTTCCGTTTTTTCTTTTCGACTTCAACTCCAGATAAATTCTATGAAAAGATGAGGACAAAAATATGAGCTAAGAGCACTAGTAGGAAAATTTTAACACATAACATTAGCAAATTTTAACTTAGATCTATTCATAAAACATTATCATGATATTTTCAACATTTTTTGGATTGGTTTAACTGTATATCAAGCTAAATAATTTAATATGTCATTGTCTCAATTATGAAAAATAAAATAACAGCAAGGTTTACTATAAAGGCTATATAAACTTCAATATATAAGAAAAAGATGTTTACAATGGTTTGAGGATTGAGATTTGATACAAAATTGCCAATAAAAGAAAAAATGAATGTATGGATAAAGTGGTGTAATGAACAGAAACTACATTTAGAAGGAAAAAAATAAAAATACTAGTAGAAAAGTAGAAAATATGATGAAAAACGGAAAACAGAAAAAATTATTGAAGAGAATATTCAAAAGTATACAAACAGCATGAAGTACGACAAATCAGTGAGCAGGTAAAGAAGCGAAAATTATGTAGGGGGGATATAAGAGAACTTCAGTTGAACTTAATATTTTAAAGAACCATTAGATATATAACAAGAAATGACAAAAGAACATCAAGAAGTTAACACATAGGTTCATTGATTTTTGACCAAATAGAATACTTGACTTTTGACCAAATAGGATACTTGGCTATAATTAATAAAAACACAGTGAAACATTTTCATTTTCAAATGCAGTATCTAATTTTCTTACCTTTATTAAGTCCTTTGCCTTATCCAGATGTTCCAAGGTCTTCTTGCTCAAATCCTTTCCTGAATTCCCATTTCTCTCTTCTTCTGTGTTAGGTGTAACTATAACTGGTTTTAACTCCAATTCCTCTTTAGCGGCTTTCGATTTTTCCAAGGTTTCCTTTAATTTCTCCAACATCTTCTCTTTATCTGATTTCTCTTCACAAGATCTCTCAATTTTTTCATCCAATTTTTTTTCGGTGTTCTCAATTTCATTGGGAACCTCATTTTCTTTTAGGATTTCTGATTGTGGTGTTTTCACTTTCCCTTCTTCTTCATCTTTTGACCTTTCTGGCTCATTAAGTGTTTCTGATTCTTTGGTTTTCTCTACATCTTTCAATTTTTCTGTTTCCTTAACTGCTGGTGGTTTTATATATATTTTTGGTACAAAAGTTTTTCGTTCAGTCTCATTTTTAGAATCTTCATCACCATCTTCGTTGACCGGATCACTGTCTTTCTCTTCATCCTCCTCATTAGCAACAAAGTCTTCATCATCATAGTCATCACTTTCTATACCCAATCTATTTCTTCTCCGCCTCTCCTAAAATAATTGAAGCATATATTTTCTTATAGTTTACATGTCAATACTGATATATAGGTACTTTGAATATAAAAGTTATACGCTGAATGAAAAGCAATGTGGCATTTGTATTGTATATCATTTGGATATTAATGTGCCAGTTGCACAGTATGTAGTAAAGTAATTTAACATTATGAGAAGTTGAGGGTTCGTGATGCTGGATACGATACAGTCTGGTAGTACTCAATAATTAAAACACTCTACGACTGGTCAATAAGAGGCAACATATTGAAATATATTCCTAGCTTCCTAGCAAATCGTCAGTATCAGGTTCGAGTGGATGGAGTATACTTCCAGTTGAAGGCACATGAAAATGATATACCACAAGGGTCGAATCTCAGTACATTATTTCTCATAGCGATAAATTCGATTATTGCAAACTGTAAATCACCAGTAAAATGCAGGTTATATGCAGATGACTTAGTTATTTATTGCTGAGGAAAATATATAACACCACCGCATAACAACACTGAACAAGCAATAGCCATAATACAACATTGGTAAAAAACTGGGTTGTGAATCAATACATCGAAAACAAAAGCGATATGTTTCTCAAGAAAGCTCAACTCCAGCCCTAAACTTTATATCTATATGGAGAAAAGTTAGAATATGTGGAAGAAGTAAACTTCCTAGGAATGATACTTGATCAAAAATTAACATGGAAAACACACATTCTGACATTGAAAAAAAATACCAACCTGCAATTAACCTACTCAGAACACTAGCATTCAAAAACTGGGGTGCCGACTACTCAAGTTTACTACGCATATTCAAATAATTGGTAAGATCTAAACTTGACCTAGGAGCGATCGTCTACAACTACACAGCACTATGCATCTGTGCCCATTGTAGAAGTCCCATCCAAAGCATATTTAAAGAAATTGGAGAGCTACCACTTTCTTACTGAAGACTATATCTGAGCATCTCGTATATGGTCTCTGTATTATCAAATACAAGACATCCTGCAATCCGTAACGTTGTATCTGAATGTTTTAAAAATAACAACTACACTACTTCACTTTTCTATTGCAGAGTCAACACATATCTGTCCAGTCCAGTCCAACTGAATCTGCAATTTCTAAATATCTATGATATATCATCGATAGATGCTATTTCCCTCCCTACTACAGAACTAGAACTTGCCCATCTCAATAAATCAGAAACACCAAGAAACATAATAAAACAAGAATTCCTGATAACCTTAAGTAAATACGACAACTTTTATAAGATTAGATGCTTCAAAAAATCAAGATGAAGCTGGAGCCGCTTTCTATTCCGAAAACCTGTCGAAATCCTTTCTCCCTCCTATTACATCTATCCACTATGCTGAACTGTTTGCCATTCTAGAAGCACTTAAGGAATTTCAGAAAATTGGATCTAAGAATATAATCGGCACTATCGGCAATCTGCCAACAATATTCCAACAATCCTATTGCCATTCATGTTAAGGAGCTATTTACTTCAGGAACAAGATAAATGTTAAATTTAAGTGGGTTCCATCCCACATGGAATGGAGGAAAATGAAAGGGTAGATGGATTAGCAAAAAAACTTACAAACCACAACAAAGAGCAATCAGTAAAGAGTAACTATATAGTACATACCGATTCCAAAGCAAATTATCACGACTATAACTCCAATAATATAAGTAAAAGTGAACAACTGATCATTTACCGTCAAGAATCAGAAATACTTATATCACATATGACTACCTACTAGCAGGAAATTACAAACCAATGTGCGGGATATGCAATAGTGAGTTAAATCTGAAACACCCCTTAATTGACTGTTTAAAATATGACAAGGAACAAAAAATGAATCAATTACCACATTCACTGGAAAAGTTACTACAAGAAGAACCAAATAAACTTACGAACTACCTGAAAGACTACAAACTAAGTAATAAAATTTAGATTTAATGATCGAATGTATTAAACCTCAAAAACCTAAAAAAAGATTATATGTTAACATTCATATGTTCCACAAAATATTTTCCAATACTGTATTTACTACTTGAACAATTACTTACATCATCACTATCTGATCCCAAAGTATCAATATAGGTAGTTTTTTTCCCTCTAGTTCTGCGTCCTCTTCCCAAATCTTCATCACTGGAAGTTAACCCGCCATATTTTATTTTGGGACGCTTTTTAACTTTGATTTCTAAATCAGACAATTCGTCCAAAATACTGTTCTTCTTTTTTTTCTTTCTAATCATACCAGACCTTTAAATTTACATTTTAGTTTATAAGAGCACCTGAAGAAGTCCCTAGTCTAATAATTAAATGATTGTTCTACACAAAGATAAAGATATATAACAGAGAATACATCAGTAGTTAAAAATATAAGAATAGAAGCAAAATAAACAAGTACACTAATAACCTAGCCCATAACTCTGAGAAAATCATAACTATTAAATTAAAGTCGTGTTCCAATAAAGTGCCAATTAATTATTACGCCCATAACTTTATTGGAAACTTTTTATTGATAAATAAATGTAAAACAAATAATTAGGCTACTACAATAAACCATACATAGAAAAGCAGGAAAGTACTGATAGGTTGTGTTTAATTGCTCAAAGCATAAGCTGAACAGCAGGTTGTTCATAAAATTCATCCAAAATTCTAATTGTCAATTTTATATAGGGTCTATTCTGTAACTTTTTTGGTTCAAAATAAGCAATGTTTATATTTAACCGCAGTGTATAACCATTGTTCGTATTTTATAATCAAAACTTTGGTCGTACATGTAGCCAACAGCGATTACAGTATTATTTATATCGATAAGTATAAGGATATAGAATAATTTAACTACAATAACATTTTGTTTTGAAGTTAAATGGCTGCTCCAAGGAACGTTATTGCAATTGTTAGACACGAAAAGAGGCGATGGTAAATAATAAATTTTATAATGTATATAATCTTCAGGTTTATTTTCTACATTTAACTTTTAGCAGCAAAACACATCTAATGAACATAGATTTGCGAGATATGAGCGACGTTTTTCAACAAATTCAGCATTTGTAAAACTTTTTAAACTAAAATAAGGATGCCGTTCATTTTCTTATACAAAATCTTTCACCACAAATACATGATAAGAATTACATGTATTCCCACACATTTCAAAGTTTTATGTACACTGAACTTCTTGGGACATTGTTGCTATCAAATGGATACAGGAACAACGTGATTGTGAGAATCGAAAAATTGGAGTATCGAGCCATCAAGTACCTGTATTTAAATGGGTTAAGAGGTAAGCAGATTTACGAAGATATGATTAATACCCTTGGTGATCATGTCCTTCGCATGCGACTGCGAAAAATTGGACTGCAAGGTTCAAAAGAGGTAAATTTTCCATTGAAGATGATGACCGATCGGGAAGGCCAGTTTCTGTGTCAGTCCCCAAAAATATCGATGCAGTTCATGACATGATTTTATCAGACCGTCAAATTGAGCTAAAACGGATATCTGAAGCACTGAATATTTCATACGAACGCGTTCATCATATAGTTCACGTCAATTTGGACATGAAAAAAATTGCTGCATAATGGATCCCCAAATGTTAGAATGTTGACCAAAAGTGTGCAAGGGTAAAAGCATCGCGTTCGATCTGTGCTCGATTTGAAATCGATGCAGACTTCTTAAACCGAATTGTTACTATGGATGAGACTTGGGTACATTTCTACGATCCAGAAACAAAGCAACAATCGGTGGAATGGCGATATCTAAGAAGTTTCGTATCCAAAAATCTACTGGAAAAGTTCTTGCTTCAGTTTTTTGGGATTGTCATGGAGTAATCATGATTGATTTTTTGGATAAGGGTAGAACAATAACTGGAGATTACTATTCGACATTACTGACCACTCTACAGGAAAAAATTAAAGAGAAAAGACGCGGAAAGCTATCTAAAGGTACCTCCAACGAGAAGGTAATAAAAGCTGTGGAGGTCTGGTTTGCAGAGTAAGAAGAAACATTTTTTTAAAAGGTCTAGAGCTGTAATAAATGTATCCAATTAAGAGGAGAATATGTTGAATAATAAAATATTTTGACATTGAAATTTTGTTTGGTTTATAGTAGGCTAAGAATTTTTCAATATATCCTCGTATATCGGAGGTCTGAAATACTATAAATAACGTTCTATTAAATAGGAGGGTAAGACTTCCAACAGGACCAGAGTATTAATAGAAATATTCAAATGTTTTATAATCTGTATTGATTTCCAGAAGTGATTGAGAGCATTGACTGCACTCATATAGCCATTATTTCACCCCAAAACCATCATCCATTATATCCCGTAGGTCCATATTACAACTGAAAAAGTTTTGACAGCATAAATGTTCAGATAATTGCAAATGCTGAGTTAAAAATCATCAATATTGACGCTAGATATCCTGGATCGATACACGATACAGCAATATGGCAAATGTTAAGCATAAATTTATATTTAGAACAAGTGTATTTGCAATATCATTTAATTAGCAATGAAGGGTATCCCTTGCCACCTTCGTTATTAGAGCAAGTTCCTAATGAACGCAAAGAAGGAAGATTTAATACACACTCAAGACGAGCCAGAGTTACCATAGAACAAGTTAACGGAATTCTAAAAGGTAGGTTTAGATGTTTATTGAAACATCGAACACTCATTGTACAAGATGGTGGTCAAGATCATAATTTTTATATACAAGGTATAAGAAAACGTGATTTAATATGTAATGAATATTTTACTTAAAAATTAATAGAAAAAGTTGTTCCATTATAATATTTTAATAATTTCATTTAACTATTATATTTAATTTACTCTTACTTCAATGCTTTTGTAACATAATATTGTTCTGTAGAGGGAAGTATATCTACCGGGAAATGAAAAGCTATAAATACTATTACAATCATTATTATATCACTACATATATTTCACACATTATTTATCTCTTATAGTTTTTTCTATATTATTCAGAGCACTTGCAATTGCATAATTACTTGTAACAAGTTGTTTTAATATTCTATCACTGTTATTTGTCCTCACACTCCCTTTTTTCTTTGTATTCGTTTTCGTGTTTTTCTGTTAACTAGTATTTCATTGTTTACGTTCTTATTATCACTCGATATTGGGGCTGAACCTACACAAAATATAATGATCACAAATCTGACACAGTATAATCATGTATTGATGATATTCATACAATTTGTCATTGTCATTATAATATAAATAAAAAAGTTGGTTATACCATCACGACTTTCTGAAACTGGCTCCAAAAATTGTTCATTATTAACCACAAACACACAAACATCCATCACAACTGGATTAAGCAGTTGTTTTATTCTGTGGTCAAAATCTGACATCTTAATTTCAGAGCTGGTCCCGCCTCCAGTCTGTATATGCTCTACTCTAATTTTTCTGAGTTTTTATTAGCATTTTATTTGAGATCATTAAATACCTAAAACGCGTTTAAGTTCAATGATAAGTTTTTTAATGACTACAAACTTACTGATTTCCACTGTTTGGCATTTTTTCGGCCTATCAATTGAATTAAGTATTTCTGTTACTCCCTCCCATTTTTTTTTGTATGGTTGATATTTTGCAGCTTCCTTTGGAGGGTAAACCATATCTACATGTTCTTCAACATAATTTATTAATGCCGACAATTGTTTTTTGGTTGACTGATCTCTTTTTTCTCATATTAATCACAAATAAAACTAAACAATTATTGCGATTATGTCTATTAGTTTGATTGAATTTGACAGGTAGTGGAATGGTTTCTGCTCACACTCACAAAAACTATTGAATTTTTAAGAATTTTGTAACGTTGCCAAACTTGTTGTACCTAACTTCGGTGCTTAAATATAACCATATCGTTAAAAAGTAAAACTGAACATTACAGAATACTCAACTGGATTAAGTTTTTACAGATATAGTTGTAAATATATTAATAACCCAATGGTTATAAATAACCAAAAAGTTAATGAATAGACCCCATAGAGTTATAGTTATAACAACCACAGATTAGCTTAAAATGTGTGTGTTTTAGGTCATGTTTCAACTTTGCTGATGGTTATGACTGCCAATTAATTTATTTTGCATACAGCTTTAATTATTCAACGATTTTTTTATAAAAAGATAAATAAACTGAATTTCTGGTTATTTGGTAAATAAGAAGTTGGATGTATGTGGGGTGAAAAAAATAGGTCAGGTTATTTAACAGTTAAAAAAAAGTCCAATTCAATAAATCTCGATTACGGAAGCGATTAAATAATTGAAATTATTATGACAACTTACCTTCTCTTTTTCCTTCCCCATGAACCATCAGATTCTGATTCAGTTTCACTGAAATATTTAATTTTCTTCTTCTTCTTTCTTGGTATATCTTCATCTTCATCATTGACTGAAATTATTCAATGAATAGAATGTTTATCTTAATTACTTTTGATATAAATGATAATTTTGTGGGGTGAAAATATTAATTTGAAGAAAGTGAATTTGTATCAAATTGTATAAAGTACAAAGATATTACCGAAATCAGCATCATATCGAGAAACCCTTGCCCTGGTTGACCTTCGTAAAGGGCGCAAAGATTTGCCTCTGCGGCCAACTGCATAATCTTCACTATCATCACTATCCTCCTCCTCTTCTTCTTCTAAATCTTCTTCCTCAGAACTGGAACTTTCAAAATAGAAAACATTAATTGAAAGTTTTAAGTTTAAAATATATGTGAATAAAAGAGATTACAAGAGACCCTTTTTTATTGGCGCTTTTATTAAATATCGTTATTTTAGATGTAAATCTACAAAAAAATGTATATTGTAAACTTGATTACTGGAAACTACTGGATTTAAATCTAATCAGCCAATCCCAAAATACATTTAATACAAAGGCATAAGAATTGATAATTATAATATTACAGTTACCTTGATCCCTTGAAATCCTCATCCCTTTCGTCATCATCTTCACTACTAAAATCTAAGTTTTTCAAATTCTTTCTCTTCTTTCTTCTTTTTACAGGGGGCTTGATTACTTCATCATCAGATTCAGCCTTATCTTTCTCAACTTTATTTTCCTCAATATTTTCTTTACTGTCAACATTATCTTTTGTTCCTTTTTCGTCATTTTGCTCTTTCTTATCAGCTAATTCTCTTTCTTTTCGTTCTGCTTCTTCTGCTTTCACTATTGTTGCCATGTCTTTACCGCGACTTTGCGTTGCTGTAAAACAAAATTGATTTTCAAGAGAAATAAGATATTTTGAGAATTTGATACTTTACCTTCATCTTGCTGTTTCTCTTCTATCTCATCTTGAATAGCAGAATTAATGAGATCATCAAATTCATTAAATTTGTAACTTTTTGCCTGCCTACGTTGCCTGAGTTGATATATTGGTTCATCGCTATCACTGTCACTTTCAGATTGGGTGGATTCTGATTGTTCACTACTAGATTCCATAATGTCTTCAGAATGCCTTCGCCTCTTCTTCCTATGTTCCTTCTCTTTGGATGGGAGTACATTGTTCAAACTAATACCTATATATGCTAACCTTTCTTTTCTTCTATCTTCTAAATCTTTTTTACTTAATTTTTTATCATACTCCAGTAATTTGGCATGAAGATTTTCGACCAATTTTATCTAAAAATGTACCATAATAGATGTAAAACTGAAAAGTACCAGATGGAATATGTATATACTACAATGAAACATTCACACTAAAAGTTGAATGAAATGTGATTAAATGGAAAGAGAAATAAGTGCCAGTATCTAGTTCATTAGCAAAGTTGACCTAATTGCATTTTTGCGATGTGTGTCCATCACAAGGATAACATGGACATTCAAAAATATATATAAATATATAAAATATCACTTTATATTTCTTACATGTTGGCAAGGCGGACAAAACCAGTCACCTTCAGGAATGCTTAACAGAGGTGGACGGAGGCAGGAGCAATGCCAACCATTATCACATTTATCACAGAGCAATACCATTTCAGGATGATCAGATTTTCCACACTTCTGACATGGAAAATCTTCTTCTGCATCTTCAGAATCTTCTAGAATACAATGTATATGTCATATCCATAAATGAAAAAGATCAAAAGTTTAAAATAAATGTTAATGATGACGTTCGTATTTTATTCAATACTGAAATTGACCATTATTAGTCAATATTATCTTTCAATTTTTAGTTTGGTTTGGTATGGAATTATTGTGCTGCCCAGAATTGAATTCACATACATAAGTTTACATGTTTTTCACAGCATTAAAGTCTTGAATTTCTCTTTCATTCTTAAAAAAAATAACTTTAATATAAAAATTAGGCATGACCATAATTGCAGTAAAAAAAATGTAAAGTTCTTTTTTCAAATGTTTCAATCAAATAAATAATACATTAATTTTGATGGGGAGCATAAATCTCTTCCTATAAAACGTATTTTTCAATTAAACTAATTATAAAATTGTTTGACTTGAAATAAATGATTGCAATATGGTTCTTCATGTACAAATACATTTGACATTTATTTACAAAGCTATAAATCAAATTTTTTGTAGACATATCAGATCTAGAAAATAGACTGACCAAACCATATTAAATATAGAATTAAAAAATCAATTTTGACTTACCTACTTCAACTTTCTTCCGAGCTGTTCTAGCTCTTTTTGGTGGTTGATATGTATCTGTATTCTCGATGTCACTTTCGGGAGAGAACTCATGATCAGACTTAAAATCAAGAGGTGGTTCGTATTCCTCAATAACCTCTTCTTCCTCTTCAATCTCCTCATGTTCTTCACTAGATTCACTACTGGATTGCCAAGGACGATTTTCGTCGAATTTATTCCGTTGCTTTTTACCCCTCCGTCTCTTCTTTTTCAAAAAATCGTCTCTAACAACTTCAGGTTCAGATGAATCTTCTTTTTTCAGTTTATCTTTGTTAGTTTTCTTCTTTTCTACTATCACGACGTTCTAAATCAAAATATATTTAGTAAAGTGAATTACAATTCTATATTTTCACATTACCTTTTCTGATTTTTTCTTTTTACATTTATTATCATCTTTAGACTCAGACTTGTTAGGATGCTCTGATTGTTCTTTTATTTTTATTTGGGCTATCCTTCTCGATTGTCGAACACCTGATGTTTCTTCAAGGTCCGTATTTGAAATATCCAGTCCAGCAAGTAATCTCTCTTAAAGAATGATCAAATTAAAAAAAACTTATGAATCCTACTCAAACTTAAATATAAAAAGTTTTATTACAAAATATCAACACAAGTCTAGCAAATTGTTAGATGAGGATGAATTTATGGAGTTCACATATATCCAAATTAAATTGGGATGAAATCAATAAAATTTATAGAAAAATAATACAGTTTCTGGTAATATTGTGTTAATTATCATTTCACAAGTTTAGTCTAATGTCTCTTATTTTTTCTTTGACAATTAATAAATCAAGACACAACTCCAGTTCTAGAAAATTTAATAATCTAAACTCGATATTTTGATGAAAAAGAGGTTTTCTATAAGTTATAAAAAACTTTTAAAGATTAATAATTCAGTTTTGAAGATGCCTAACTCATGTTTAAGAAACAAAACCCGAGATTTGAATAGGAAAAAGGATTTCCAAGATCTGGACAAGACTTTTGAAGAGTCATAATTCAATTTTGTGATATATAAATCGTGTTGAGTAAGGTTTTAAGCCAAAACCTGAAATCTAGATGAGAAAAAAGCTTGGAAGAAACGTTTGACGATTCATAATTCAACTTTAAGAAGGGACAGCTGCTAATTTCACTGGCAACTAAATATTTATGAAATCAAGTTATATAAATTCTCAATTTGCCTTTCAATTAACTGGAACTTGTATTTTAGCAAAATACTTAATGAGAAAAAGTTTGGATAAGAAATCCAAAGGATTGAAGATCTGACTGTGTTAAAGCCAGAAGAGATACTTGATATTGTCAATAGAAAACATTTTCTGAGTTCATACTTTCAAGTAAGTGTATCAAGTTCTTTTCATAACATTCCCAGCAGTTTTATTATTTCTATTAATTTGTTAGTAAAAACATTTATTTCTCTATTTAACTGAAATACATTAATTGATTTCTCATGTGGTACATCCTTATTTTTATTTCACACAATTTTGAAAACAAATACATTTTTCATAGTTTTTAATACTCCATCTAATAGTAGACTGTTTAGGAATTGGCTTATCTGCATAAGTACTGAACTTCTTTAATAATGGTTGGTTAAATTTTCTACATTGAAACTACTCTGATTTGTAAAATACTGAACTTCTTACATAAACTGAAATTTTATACACTCTTCAAGTGTAAAATGAATCGAATAATTTTAATCTAGGAATTAAATTATCTTAATGAATACACACAACTTACTGTTCTTATTTTCAGGATGTCTAACTATTGGTTTCTTGGGCTTGGGAGCAGATTTCACAAGAGTAGGTGTACTATTGGAATCATCATCACTTAGACTAATGATATCAGTTGGTGACAGTTTTTTTCCCTTAGCAATTGGTTTTTTCTTCTTTGTTGTAGGTTTTTTAGATTTTACATCAGTATCTGAGATTTCAATAACTTCATCGCTACTGCTTAATTGTTGCTCTTTTTTCTGTTCGATACTTTTTCTTAATTCCACGTCAATTTGTCTCTTTCCCTAAAAAAATGTTATATATTAATTAGACCATTCTCTTACTTTACCTCTATATATTTTTAAGTTGTAATATTCATACTGAACACACTATTTACTCTACCACTACACCATCACTCAGAATCACACTGTCTGACAATGCGTTTTGATAACCAATTTATTGTCTTCAGAGATTGAGGTTATTTTGTTTCAACACATACTGAATCTCTATCTTAAATTCATGGTATACCCTATGAAGATCATTTTTTTTTCTAATATTGAAATATATTTATGAATTACCTTGATTTTTCTCCTCTTTCCATCTTTGTCAGATGTAGCATCTTCTATAGGACTAGTTTCTCGTCGTCTTTTTCCTCTAAGAGTTCTTACAGAAGGAATAATTGGAATTGGAGGAGGGGTTGAAGAATCATTATAATCGAAAGAAAATGACTGTATATTTTGTGGTTGTGGTACTGCTAGATCTTCTTCTGAAGCAAGAGGGTCTGCTAGCGGATCATTTTCAATAGGTGGAGCTTCAATACTATCGGCTGATTCAGGCACTGTTATTGTAGAATCAGCTAGAGAAACAGGTGATGAAACCCGAGACGAATTTGTACTTGTCATACTTCCTTTACCAGTGTTTGACTTGTTTTCCATTCCTTCCAATGAAGCAGTTTGTTCTACAAAAATAAATATTCGCATGTACAGTTTCAATATGCAACCTCATGTCAGATAAATGGCTAACTTACCTTTATCTTCACTATTCTCCTGGACCAATTTAGGCTTTTTGTTTGTAGCTCCTATAGATTCTGTATCTTTCAATTTAGCTCTTGCACTCTTTCTTCCTTTAACATAAATAACTTCTGGTGGAACATCGTGAGCAATTTCTTCTTTTGTATTTTCATTTTCTTTTGTTGAAGCAATACATATTTTTTTACTTCTTACAGATCTTAACGATTTTTTTGTGGCTGTTTTTTGAGTTTCTTCAATATCTTGTTGAGTTTCATCTTTTATATCTGTCTTACAGAGTTCTTTCTCAAAGTTTTCTGTTTCTTTATTATAAGAATCTTCCCCAGTTTCAGGAGATGAAGAGTTTATTTTTTCAATGACAGATGTGTTTTCTGTTTCTTCCTTCTTTTCAATAGAAGATGAAATTTCTTCTGTATTCTCAATAGTAGATTTATCTTCAATATTTGCAATAAGAGGTAAAGGGCTTTCTGTTTTTTCTATCGGCAATGTAGAATCTTCTATATTTTTTATAGCATGTGAAGAATCTTTTATTCTCTTGATAGTTAATGGAGAATCATCTGTTTTCTCAATCTGTGGTGTAGGATCTTCACTTTTTTCAATATATGATGAACTATCTTCCATATTTGAAATAGTATTTAGTTTGTCTTCATTTCCACATACGTATGCAATTTTTTTCACACAAACTTCTTCAATAACAGGAAGAACTTTATTATTATCTTCCATCTTTTTGGGCTCATTAGAATTTTCTTCATAAGCTATTGTAGTTTCTTTAGAATGATGATCATTATGACTAACTTCATCAGTAACTTTATTAGTACTGTTACTTTCAACACATTTTTTTTCATTTTCTTTTGTGTGATTGTCTTCTACTGTTGGACTTGTTGTAAGAGTTTGTTTATTGGGTAATTCAAGGTCTTTTTCTGAATCATTTTCCAAGCAAGTATCTTTTTCAATACTTTGTGATAAATTTTCTTCCTTTTCAGGATTCAGAATTTTTTTAGAGCTATTATTGTCAGTCTTGCTATTAATTTCTACTGGATTTACTGTACAAGGAACTCCCCCACTTTTATCTACATGATCATTATTTGTAACTAAATTTTTATTAATACTGTCATTATTTGTTTTACTAGTGCTATCATTTTCTGCAATTTTTTCCTCATTGCCTGTCTGACAATCCTCTCCACTGCCTTCACCAAAAAAATACACAGTTTCTTCTTCAAATTCATCACCTACAATAGGAATGGCTTCACTATCAGCACCTGCACCATCACCTTTCACTAAAACAGGAGGAGCTTTGATTTCTTTTGATACTAAATTAGTTAATTCAATTTTCAAAACTTTGTCTTTTTCTATTTCTTTGGCCCTCTCTAATTTAGGCCTTTTTGGTTCATTTTCTAAGAATCCGCTCAATTTTTTAATTCTTAGTGTTGATTTTGTTGATTCATCATCACCACTATCATTATTATCAACATTTTCTTGAGATTCTTTTACTTCTGTATTATCATTTGGTTTTTCGATAACTTCATCTTTAGTTTCCTCATTTTTTTGACCAGTATCAATAACAGGTTTTTCAGAAAGTGAATTACTATCTTCATTTACAGCTGAATCTGAACTAATTTTGTAATCTCCATCACTTAACTTAGTTATAAGAGATACCAAGCTTTCTCTATCTCTGGAAATAAAATATTCAAAATGAAAAATTATATGAATAAACAAGAAGGAAACAAATGAATTAATACATCCATTTTATATTTACATAACTATTCTTCTCTGGAAAATAACGGAGGAATAAAATTTTGAAAAATAGTATCATATTTTAAAGAAATAGAAAAATATACTTAATGAAAGTGTATGGTAGTTCAGACATATTTGGTTAGCATTTCAAATTAAAAATTAGACATTACCCCTCAGCTTCTCACTATTTAGATTAAACTGTTAAGCCAGGCAGAGGGATGAATCAGTTTTTTTTTATTTCCAGAAATGTAGGTGATGTCAATAGCTTAGTATGTAAGAAATTCAAAAATATTTAGAATATTGAACGGAAAGAATGTTTTTGAAATAAAGGAAAGGAATGTTCTATCAAAAGAGGTAATTTTTCATAGTAAAGCATACGGTAAATGCACCAGTTATTGACAGTGTTCCAATAATTGACACCTAAAGGTAAATCTTCACCAAATAAGCTAGTTCCAAGTTTCATAACCATATTCAATACAAAAGCTTAATACAGTGCAACCTTAATATAATGTACATCAATATAACGACTTCCTCGATTTAACAAATTCTTCGTAATCCCCTTAAATTGTCCATAAGAGTCAATGTAAAATATACCTTTACATTACGAACATTTTTTGCGAACATCTTTATAACGAATTTTCGATTATCAAGAAAAAGTATAAATACCTCTAATTAACGAATTTTGTCAACCCAAAACCTTTATATAAAGTTCCCACCAATGTATAACTCTTAATCTCATAGTATGAAATTCATATCGCGATAGGTTTCGACACTCATTTGTTCGTAAAACAATCATTGTTGTTTGATGGAAAGTAATGTAAACACTGCTGCTCGTTACTATTGTTAAAGATTCAAGTTTTTTATAATAAGATAAGTACATAATGTTGAGGTGAATAAAACTATTTTTTTACCTCTTTATAAAGTATTTATGTTTGATTTATTCCATATTGTCTAGGATAGTTTATGTATGAATCAAAGGATTTTTGGTGCGTTTTTATCAGTAAAACATATGATCTGAAGTTGGCGTTTGTGTCAATGACTGGAAGCCTCAACAAATTGAATGCAACCATACCAAAGCATGCAAGAACACATAAAAAGCTCATCTTTTAATAAGAGTTCTAAAACGCCAATGGTTCCAGTTAATGACATGTGTAAATTATTGGTACATCAGGTGTCAGTTACTGGAAACTCATCTATTGCAGATATGGCACCATAAAAAATATTTCAAAGAGCAGATAAATGAAGCTCTAGAAGTTGTAGCAAGAGGCATACCTGCAACCATGGCCGCCAGGTCGTATTCTGTGCCAACTACAGTTCTCGCCTCTTAATAATAATATTTGGTTGAAAAATGGATACTATCTTTGGCTAAGGCTCATCATCTTGTTCATAAAGATCAGTTATTAGATTGGGTACAACTTTTATTGCAAAAAAAAGAAACATCTGAATCCTGCCAGAAATTCTCGCCCAGGTAGAAAATGGTTCAGTTCATTTCTGAAAAGGCACCCAAACTCAAATCTAAGAGTTGCATTTAACTCCAGCACGAGAAAAGGTATCAGAAGAGAAAATTAGACAATGGGGAAATAATAATATCTAGAGTATAAGAATTTATTAGATGTAACTTATGATACAATTGTTTTCAACTGCAATGAAAGTATGTTTTTCCTTCAACCTAATAGTGAGGTACTGACAAAGATGGGCAACAAAAACATCTATATTGGTGCAACCAATGATGATAAGGAAAACCTCATAGTTTTAGTAATCGCAAATGCCGCTGGAGTACTAGCTATCTACGCATTCCAAGTCATATTGCACTCAGAAAATAGAACAACCAGAATTGCAAAATATTGATGATAGAATAAAATATACTTTTTCATAGGAGATAGATATATTTGAAGCCTAAAACCTATTCTTGTACCCAATTTGATTTTCTTTTTTTATTATTACTCATATTTTATGCCTACTTTTGTTATTACTAAGTCATTAATAAGTTTATATACTCATGTAATAAGAAAAAAATAAAGTTTTTGTCAATAATTGGTGTGTCTACCATTGGTAGCACTTGTCAACTAATGGAGTGTTAACAACTGAATAATAGGTGTCAATTACTGAATCTCCAGAAATGCCCTAAGAGATTCTAATTGTGTCAATTATTAGTACCTTTACCTTAAATGAGATAACAATACTTATATAGCCGATATGTGGTTTACTAACCGAAAAAAAGTACAACAGATATTGTCTTTGAATAGTTTTTCTCTTAAATAATGGAAATAATTCACAGACTAATAGCAGCTTCAAGCACAATTCTGAGACTACTTCTACTATATGATTTCACACACAGCACACTTACTTAATAACTAAAATGTTAGTCATCATATACGACATAGAGCTTACTAAATATTCTGAGGAAACTAATTTGTACAGTAATTAATATCAGTTGTAGATATTTACAACATGGTACAAATCATATTTACACAAGTATAAACATACTTAGCAACTAAGGTCCAGGTTTCCTCATCCAAATCTTCTTTGTAAACTCTTATTTGATAGTATTCATCAGATAAAAACCAATAGTTATGTCCAGCTTTATCTCTACCTAATGGTTGTGATCTGAGAACATCAGCGGCCAATTTGTTTATCTCATTTTTAAACTTCATGTGATGGTCAAATTGCATTTCGAGTAACTCCTAAAATAACAATATTTATGATACTAAGAAAATTTAAAATGAAAAATACTAATTCTCAGGAATAATTGTAAAAAAAAATTATTTTAAATATTTAATAGACATCAAAAACATCCTCTAATAATGGTCAGCATGAAAAATAAATGTAGTTCAACTTAAAACCAGTTTCCCTATAATATGGTGAACCAATGTAATATGTTATCATTTCTTCATTTAATTCTTAAATGTTAATAAAACAATAGAATCTTAGTTATTTTTTTCAACGTCATGATTGAAAGCATTGAAAAACTGAATATTATAATAAATATCTTACCTTAAGAATTCTAACTTTTGTTGTGAGTTTGGCTTTTTTATAGCCAAACCTCTCAATTTCCCATGCATCTTGTGTACTAAATCTATGACAAATTGCAGCTATAGCCTTCTCCCATTTATCATTTTTAAAAGATTTCTTGGCTCTTCTCAGCAATCTTAAGAAAAGGTCTACCAGAACTGGATGAACTAAGAACAATATACATCAACTAAGAATATTCTGAACATTAAATTATAGAAGTTCATTATCATAGAACAAAACATGAAAAAACAATAAACAAAATCGTTAGTTAAATTATATTAGAAGAAAAAACATAAAATAATATATGAAGATAGTATAATTCTATCACATTTTGGGCTAACATGCATTAGACAATTTATATGCATTGAACACTTTACTGTAGTACAAAACATACTTCTTAGAATTGAAGGTTTAAAAAAGTTGATTTATGTTCAAATGAACTTCAAAATTTGATCACAACATAGGTATAAAATATTGACTATAAATGATAGAAACAGATTTAGAAAATTATAGCCCAACAAATTCCTTGTCCTGTGCACATAGAAAAAGGTAATTGATTTTAAAATTTTACGCAGTACGATCTTACACAAATTGCGATTTAATTGTTTATTGTTCTAATTGTTATATAAAATTATCCATACATTATAAAATGTACACGTACTATTCATTCATATTAGAAGTAGGCATTATCCTTATTAATTACTATAATAGTAAATGAAAATACTTCAAAGTGACAATACGCAATATGTTTATACTAATAAAAAATTACAAAATGAAGACTAACATTACAGCTTTTAATTACCTTCTTCAGAATTTTCCAACATTCCTTGCAGTTCCTGAAAATCATATTTCGGTAAACCACTCTGAGTACCGAATTTCTCTAAAAAAGCACAAAGAACTGCGAAATTTGGATCATTTTCACATGAAGCTTCAATGTCCGACGCCATTTGTAGCGGTTCAACTTCAACAAATTAAATTTACACAATTGCAATGGCACATGTTTCAATATCCTAGATGGACAGAAAACTTCTATTAACAACACAGTGTTAAATAAATGTGATAAGTTTGCATTATAATGAAACATTAAGCCACATTTTTCATCAAAAAATAGTGACTATATATACACAAACCGTTTGCTGTCAATGTTTTACGTCACACTAAAACTGTCAACGATGTCAGTTGCCAAAACCATTTCTTTCTAATATAGGGAATTTTATAAGAGCACAGTTTATGGCTTATTGCTGTAAACTCTGCTGGTTAGATACACCACATTCGGAAAAAAATAGAATGCCTGTATATTATGTTGAAATCATTATAATGAAAGCATATTACGAATTAGTTACTGCATGTGTATTATGCATTTTTTTCCAAAAATATAAATAAACTGATCACTTTTTCTGTAAGAGGAATTCAATTATCAACTATCCCGGTAGCATATGCCAATGCTTAGAGGCGATCCGAGCCCGCCTCGCACAAGTAGAGGCGGCCGGGATGCGAAAACAAATTCCATTATCTTGAGTCTCGGCGCTTTTCCTCTACAGTGAGTATCCGTACTCGGGTCCATGCTCGGGTCGTTTCGGTGAGTGTGTACTTTCGGCATAAAATTCTGTTTGATTTCCCGCGTTAATGTGTATAACCTAAAAAATTTAACAACAAATTAGATATATTTCAAAATATTAATAATACGGAATATCTTACATGTTATTAAATAATATGCTTCGATAGAAGAATAGCGCATCTGATAAGTGTTATCTTGGAATTCTAACATGAATTCACATCCACAAAAAGCATTAAACCTTGGTGAGGACACAGTTATTGTTTAATTTCTCATTATATTTTGAAAGATTGGAAGAACTTTTTTATGTATATTAGCTTTTGAATTTATCTTAACAATTTGTTAATTTCTATTTAGATTTTCATTTTATTTGTTCTGAGGTTATAATAGAGCAATATAAAGTTTTAAAATTAATTATCATTTTAGTAACGTGTGCTAAAGTGGTAAGTTTTTCAGATCTTGTCCAGCAGCTTGATTTCATCAGGTACTATAGAGGATTACCTGAGGTGAGTTACAGTGATTTTTTCTTTTGTATAGTTGATAAAACTTTTTTACTAGGTATATACTATCTACAAATTTTTTATTTCGCCTTTAGATCATGCTCCTCCTCATATAATACTCTGTAATGCTAAATCGTAATCCATTTAACAAATATATTTTAAAAGTATTTTCTACAATCAAGTAGTTGTTACTCTATTTTTAAAAACAGTATTCAGGGGCGAGTGTGATTTCTAGGATCTTACCTTGACAAGCAAACAAAGCTTTCCTAATAGAGGTTTATGAAAATAGAGTGAAATGGAACTCTGATGTCTCAAATATATCACTTTATTTCTTTGTAGTTTATGATTACTATAAACACAGTTTTCAATAAAAACTAATCTATGGTCAGTTATATTGTTGATATCTGGCATATCTTGATTGATATCTATTAATATAAGCCTATAAATGTTTTGCCTGATAGGTACTGTTGTTTATAACGACGTTTTTTTCTCGTTACAGAAGAAAATGAGTATTCACCTCATGCATTGCTCCTTAAAAAAATATTTCCAAAAGCATTTGCACATTCAGTTAAATTCTTGCATCATTCATTAAAAATAGAATAAAAAAAATATATGAAGATATTATTCAACAAACTGAAACTTGTAGCTTCAAAAGTGAAATGTACTGTGATTGCCTGCATATGCCTCACAATAATTTTTGACTGTTTTGGCCGATTTATTTGTTTCTTACTTAAGGTATTTTATTTTCACTCCCTATTTCATCAGTAATTTCACATATAAAAAGTTTAGACTGGGGGTGGGGAGGGAGAGGGCTCGCTTGGTCTCTCTTGGATCTGCCCCTGCAAAATGGTAACTTAGTTTTACCAAATTGGGGAAAATAGAGACTGACGTGATTTATATAACAATTTCACCGTTTCCAGTTGATTATTTGAAAAACTATTTCTGATTAACTAGTTGAATGTGTATATAATTTTGTAAGCTTCCACATATATTTACTTTTTACAAACTTATTAATTTAATTCAATACCAATCTCTAGTCTGCAAAGCATATTAATGTAACCTGCACATTGATTGATGACCTGGCTAAAATGAAACCATTTTTTGTTATTATTTTTTTATTAAATGAAAAATATAATTAGAATAAGTTAAATATAAACATAAATTAATTAGAACTATAATCAACCAATAACTTTTTCTTTTAATTCCTTTGCCTTTTGTTTTAAAACAGTTGCTTGCTGCTTTATTGCATTTGCACCATTGTTCATTTTTTGGGTAAATCTTTGCCAGAATGTTAGATTTTCAACATTTTTTTTTGGATCTTTCACCTCATCATCCACATGCACATTATTTGGGTTAAGATCTTCAGGAATTTGTTCTGTTTGTTCTATTTTTTGTTGATGCTGTACTGGACTAACTTCCAATTTTCCTTGGCTTCTTTTATTATATATGACGTCTGTAACTTGATCAAAATCTTGATCATCTATTTCTTGCTGGTTTTGCTGATTATTAAGATGAAGTTTTCCTTTTGGGGTTGTAGTAGATAGGCTATCTTCAATTTGTTCTTGCGGCTGTTGATCGAGATCTCTATATTTTTGATCTGCATTGGGCGATTTTTCATCAGTAAATTTAGGCAAATTTCTGTCTTCAATTTGCTGTTGGATTTCATGGTGTTGACCAAAATTAAAACCTACTTTTCCTTGAGTCAATTTTGGATATTCAATTTCATCTTTTTGGCTAAAATGAAAACTGTGGTCAAAATTTCCACCTGAAATTTTTTTCCAATCTCTTTTTGGCTGTTGTTGACCATAACTACCATGATTATGATGAGGTTCCAGAGGGGTAGAAAATGATGTTTCCTGTATTTTCTTGTTGTAACTAGATGGCACATTTAATTCTTCTCCACTATAAATGGAATGATGGTGAGGCGAGATATTACTATTCAAATCAAAATGACCATAGTGAGAGTGTTGCTGTTTAGGAAAAATACTGTTCCCATTTAGTAGTTCATCACTATAAGTCTGTGGATTTTTATGTAAGATACTTCTAGCTATAATTTCCTCTTGTTGTACATCATGAAAAGGTCTGTCACCACTTAAATAACTTGAAGTAGAAATAGTACGTGCAAAACTTGGTTCAACATTTTCACTATCTCCTCTGTATATAGTGGTTCTAGAATAATAATTACCACCATTATCATCTGTACCATTACTAACAAAAGTTTGTACTCCCACATTTTCAGGTACCTCATTTCTTTTAACTTCCTTTTGAATGTAATTTCTAAGTACTGATATTAGAGAGTCAGCTTCATTTTCAGCTTCCACTCTTGTTTGAGGAATACTTATATATTGTCTTTGATCAGTAACACCAAATTTGTTGTTGTGAATTTGAGTATGACTGGTTATAATTGTGTGTTTTCTTGTAGTTTGTATGAGCATAGTACCATTCTGTGAAATAGTTGATGATTCGGGTTGTTGTGTATCTTCAGTTGTGAAATTGGATATCTCAGGTTCGTTAATGTCACTGAAAGATATTGTTTGCTCTCCATATTTTCTCTTAGCGTATTCTATACCTGCTTCTAGTTTTGCAAATAATTTTTCTAAAATTAGCGTTTTAATTTTTAGAATTTGAGCAGAACTTAGATGCAAATCATGTTCTAAGTAGTCTCTAGTGGATTCCTTATTAAATTCTTCTGTTACGTTATTTTTAACTTCTTCTGTTAATTTTTCTCTCATTTTTACAACATTAAGCTTATCAGTACCACAAAATGCTATAATTGCTATTTCTAACTTTTTGGAAAGATCTTCTTGTATGTATTCGGTTTTCTTAGAAATATCATCTGGTAAATCGTTGGTTTTCTGAAAGTAAAAATAATTTGTTAGCATGTTCTTTTTCAATTAATATCAACATTATCTCGATAATCCATTACTTCTCATGTCTATTCTTTAAAAATATATTAATGGATATATTGAGACACAAAGATTATCATATGATACATGAAATTCCGCAATTACTCTTGAACAATTAGATATTATGAAATTATGGTTGTCATATAAAGATTTCGTTAGGAAAAACGAATGAGAATAGAGAAAATACCATGCTGAATAACATAATCACAATCAAATAGTGCAAGACTAACTTTGATTAACATAATACAAACAACAAAAAGAAAAATAGAACGTGCAGTAATAGAGTTTAGTCTGACCTTATAGACAGAATCCTACAGCTAAAAAACCGTAAGAGCTGAGCAAAGTAGAAAGTTTTTAGAATAGCAAACAACATTGGATGCAAATTGATGCTATGTTCATAATCAAGCTAGTCAAGCAGATACAAAATAGATGAACACAAATTTGCCATACTTTCTATAAACCATAATCCCTCAAAAAAGCAGTGTGTAGAAGATCACCAAAGCAATGAGTGAGAGCTGGACTCAACAAGCGATTTTGTTTAAATGTGTAGGAAATAATTTATGAAAGAAGAAATATTCACCTTAGCTGACTTGACGTCGATCTCCTCAACTTGCTGATTTAAATCTAAACCACTATTGGGAACTTGTTCAATTTTACCATCGCCAGGTTCATTTAGCTCTGGATCTTGGTTGATATAGTGTTTTTGTCCTATATCTATGGGTTTCGTTTGTATTTCCAACGTTATGTGTGGCTTTACATCCCATCCACTACTTTGCTGATGAACTACATCTTCTAGTTGTTGACCTAGATCTTCTTCTTGCTGATGCATAGGTTGAAATTTCCCTTGAGTAACCTTGTGGAAACCAACTTCTTCCACTTGTTGTTGATCCAAATTATTATCATCAAATTTCTGACCTAGGTTTTGTTGATCAGTATTGTGTAATATACCGTGGTTGTTGTTAGAATTCAAAAGTATTTCTTCAACTTGTTTGGCAATGTCAACATTATTTGCCTTTGGTTGTTGTTGACCAACATGATGTAAATTTTCAACTGGAATTTTATGCAAACTTGTTTCTTCAATTTGTTGGCCTAAATCTTCTACTTGTTGCTGTTCATTGAGATTCTGTTGTTCTTGATTAGCATCACTGATTTTACCATGAGTAAATGTATGGTATCCGTTTACTTGTACTTGTGGATAATATCCCAGTTCTACTTCTTGTTGTTGACTAAGATTTTGATGTTCTTGATCATCATTACTGCTTATTTTACCATGACTGAGTTTGGGGTACTTGTTCACTTGAATTTGCGGAGCGTATCCCAATCCAATTTCCTCTTGGTGCTGACCAAGATCTTCTTGTTCTTGAGCAGTGTTACCTATTATCCTACCATGACTAAGTTTAGGGTATCTGTTTTCTTCTATTTGGGGAGCGTATCCCAATCCAACTTCCTCTTGTTGCTGACTAAGATCTTGTTGCTCTTGAGCAGTGTTACTAATTATTTTACCATGACTGAGTTTGGGGTACTTGTTCACTTGTATTTGCGGAGCGTATCCCAATCCAATTTCCTCTTGGTGCTGACCAAGATCTTCTTGTTCTTGAGCAGTGTTACCTATTATCCTACCATGACTAAGTTTAGGGTATCTGTTTTCTTCTATTTGGGGAGCGTATCCCAATCCAACTTCCTCTTGTTGCTGACTAAGATCTTGTTGCTCTTGAGCAGTGTTACTAATTATGTTACCATGACTGAGTTTGGGGTACTTGTTCACTGGTTTTTGCGGAACGTATCCCAATCCAATTTCCTCTTGTTGTTGGCCAAGATCTTGTTGTTTTTGATCAGCGTCACTTATTCTACTATGACTAGGTTTAGAGTATCTGTTTTCTTCTATTTGGGGAGCGTATCCCAATCCTACTTCCTCCTGTTGCTGACCAAGATCTTGTTCTTGAGCAGTGTTACTAATTATTTTACCAAGACTGAGTTTGGGGTATCTGTTCACTTGTATTTGTGGAACATATCCCAACCCTACTTCCTCTTGTTGCTGACTAAGATCTTGTTCTTCTTGAGCAGTGTTACTAATTATTTTACCATGACTGGGTTTGGGGTACTTGTTCACCTGTAATTGCGGAGCGTATCCCAATCCAATTTCTTCTTGTTGTTGGCCAAGATCTTGTTGTTCTTGATCAGCGTTACTTATTATTCTACTGTGACTAAATTTAGGGTATCTGTTCTCTTCTATTTGGGGAGCGTATCCCAATCCTACCTCCTCTTGTTGCTGACCAAGCTCTTGTTGTTCTTGAGCAGTGTTACTAATTATTTTACCAAGACTGAGTTTAGGGTATCTGTTCACTTGTATTTGTGGAACATATCCCAATCCTACTTCCTCTTGTTGCTGACTAAGATCTTGTTGTTCTTGAGCAGTGTTACTAATTATTTTACCATGACTGGGTTTGGGGTACTTGTTTACCTGTAATTGCGGAATGTATCCCAATCCAATTTCTTCTTGTTGTTGGCCAAGATCTTGTTGTTCTTGATCAGCGTTACTTATTATTCTATTATGACTAGGTTTAGGGTATCTGTTTTCTTCTATTTGGGGACCGTATCCCAATCCTACTTCCTCTTGTTGCTGACCAAGCTCTTGTTGTTCTTGAGCAGTGTTACTAATTATTTTATCATAACTGAGCTTAGGGTACCTGTTTACTTGTATTTGTGTAGCGTATCCCAATCCTTCTTCCTCTTGTTGTTGACCAAGATCTTGTTGTTCTTGAGCAGTGTTACTAATTATTTTACCATGGCTGAGTTTGGGGTACTTGTTCACTTGTATTTGCGGAGCGTATCCCAATCCAATTTCCTCTTGTTGGACAAGATCTTGTTGTTCTTGATCAGCGTCACTTATTATTCTACTATGACTAGGTTTAGGGTATCTGTTTTCTTCCATTTGGGAAGCGTATCCCAATCCTACTTCCTCTTGTTGTTGACCAAGATCTTGTTCTTGATCAGCGTTACTTATTCTACCATGACCAAGATTAGGGTATCTGTTCTCTTCTATTTGGGGAGCGTATCCCAATCCAACTTCTTCTTGTTGCTGACCAAGATCATCTTGTTCTTCATCAGGGTTACCTAGTATTTTACCATGAGTAAGTTTATGAGATCTGTTTACTTGCACTTGTGGATCATAACTAAATTCATCTTCCTCCTGTTGTTGACCAAGGTTGTGTAGTTCTTGATCAGCATTACTGATTTTACCATGAGTAAATGTACGGTATTTGTTTACTTGTGGAATATAATCCAATCCCATGTCTTCTTGCTGTTGACCAAGATCTTGTTCTTCTTGATCGGCGCTACTGATTATTTTGCCATGAGTAAGTCTATTTACTTGGACCTGTGGAACGAAGTTCTCTAGTTGTTGTTGTCCAATATCTTGTTGCTGCCGGTGTAAGCTTCCTAAATGTAATTTATCGTATGTAGTTCTTTGGTAATCGTTTCCTTCATCTTGTTTACCTATATTCACATATTCTACTTCTTCTTGCTGCTGGCCCAGTTCGTCTTGTGATTGATCTACTTGCAATTTGCTGCGTGACAGGTGAGGTGATCCATTATTGTGGTTTCTTGATCTCCAATCAAAGTATGCAGGTTTTTGGTGTGTGTTATATGTAGCCATGTGGTAAGTACTGTGCGGTGTATGATGTGACATGTGATCGCTATCACGTTCCCACGGCTTCCACGCCGTTTCTTCTATCTGTTGCTGTCCTACACCTCCTAAATCTTGTTCAAATTGTTCATAAGAACGTTTGAATCTATGGTAAGTAGTAGGATCGTCTCCTTGGCAACAAATACTGGATCTGTAATGGAAAAAAACAAGTTTTAATACTCATTATATAAAAATTAATTTCAACTAAAGCAATGCGTATAAATTATCGTTGGTCAAGATTTAATTTTAGAAATAGTATTTATCAAATAATGAAATAGGTGTAGATAATAAATAACTTTTACTAACCTAGCTTTTGAATTCCAGTCATTGTGGTGAACTTCGTTGAGTTTACAGCTTTGAAAATTTATATTAGCATAGAGCTTTCAGTGAAAGATATTCAAATCACATGTTTTAAATTTAGTAGAAATTGGTTACTATGTAACTATGTTATGGGTTAGCTAATTTGCAAGCAATATTATTAATTCAGTTACATTTAGTAATTGTTATTAAAATTTATTTGAATGTTTAATTGTATTTGTTCATTCATGGCTATTGTTAGTAAAAGTTAATATTTAGTATTATAGGATTTCAACAGTTCTGAGATTCCGATGTACATTAAATTGCTCTTAATAATTATCACAATATTTATTGTTTGGAAAATTGTGGTTTAACAAACTGAAAAAAAAAAATAGAAATATGAACAGGGGGATTTTTTATGCTTTTCAAAGCTTAGTACTATATTCCTTTCAACAGGATATAACAATTTTTTCGATATGCATATTTAAAAAAAAGTAAGTGTATTATTATCCCAGGGTATTTAATAGATTATTATTGTTCTATGAATCTCAATTTTATTGATATATAATGTATCAAATAAGTGCAATTGAAGAACTTTACTTTCACGTGAATTTACAAAAAGTCAAATACTTAATCCAAAGTTATAAACTTTTCATAAATCACTGGGGCAAAAAGACCTGTTCCTGTGTTTATAAAAGACCATTTACCATTTATATTAATTAACTTTAGAATTCTGAGAAATTGCCTATTGCCCTAAGTTCAGATTTTCTGGCAGAATAATTTACAATCAAAATAGAATCTATTGATAGCAGGTACCTAACATGAAGGTAAGGGCTATTATAATTTGCATTATTATAAATTCTTCAGAATTAGTTCTGTGTTAACTAAAATTTGTTTCGGTCTGGTGAAGTTACTTTACCAAAATTTCAGTATATATTTTCGATATGTGTATATGTTTAAGTTTTTCACATTTATCAATAAAAAAAATGCAGTAACAAAATATAAGCAAAGTTAACATGTGATACCCATATTTTGATTTTGTAATATATAGTGCAGTTCATATATAAAATGTATAATATAATTATACATTTTGGCATAATTAGGGAAACAGACAAAATCTCAGGGAAGTTGATAGTTCATTCTCTTGTTGTTCATTTTGAATTGTAGCTTAATTCCTCAGGAACAGAACTGTTCAGATGCCGTCCTCAATTCCTTTGTTTTTTGTCATATACGTTGCAACTTTATTAGGAAAATGGTAGTCAACAATTTTACTGCAATGTGGCTCGCTGAAGATAACCAGTGTAGCTCGCAGAATGAAGTAACCTCCAATGCTACAGCTACAGCTATTGGGGAAACGTTCTGTTTACAGATGATATTCGACATTGCTTTAATTATTGGTTGGATGCGAGAAACTATATTGTCGAAGAGGACAATAAAGCAAACAATTCACTCCCACTGTCTCTTTTGGTAAGGTGAGGCCTTTTTTTTGGAGTCAAAAACTGATTTAGTGATGATTGATACGTTGAATAGGCATAGATACATTGAACACTTTCTGCAGGAGCATATCGTACCATTCGCTCTTTTCATCTGAGGATATTTTTCGCTCTCGCTCTCACGTTGATATAAATGTGATGAATTGAGCAGAATATTCTTAATCCCAATCCAAATGGCACACAGTGAGTCAATGGCAAATCGAGCGCATTAGTCAGCTGCTCTAATCTAGATTGGGGATGATCAGCTTCAACAGATTATCTATAATGTTATTCTGAGAATGAAGTAATAAGAACATAAATAGGGCACAAAAGTTATTGAGCATAACTCACAAATTTCTTTGAAAAGTAAGATATCGCAATTAATAAAAACTAGAAAAGTCCAGAATAGATGAAGGAACAACTGAGCGTTCATAAACATTCCAGTCTGTTAACGATTCACTCCACAGGGTGTTCTCAATATAAGCTTACTTTTTATTTTTTGTTCACACAGTATATAACCGGAAGTAACTAGGGATAACTGTGGATGCATTAGAAAAATGTTGTACCCGAGGTCTCTACTTACAATAAAAAATTGCTATATATCGATCTAATTACAAACTTTATTGTCATTTTGTCCGTTTCGTGTAGGTGTTATATATTATAGAATTGTGGAGTCAATTGCTAGTAAAAAAATGAAGTTAAAATATTAGCATTTTTAGTTAGGTGAAACTATAATTTCAATAGTTAAGCTTTTATAATATATTTAAAAAAATACACTTCAATTTTATTTTAAAAAATCACATTTTCATTATCCGATAGCCACACAGGTATTTGGTAGTTATTTCAACTAGTCTGATAGCCATTGCTGTAAAATAAATATAGAAATAAATAGAATTATTACGAGGAACCTTTAAATACATTAAAATGAAATACTTTGGAAACTATTACAAGAAAAATTGAGGGAATGAAGCAACAAATAGTTCATCAACTTGAATAAGGCAGTCCAGAAACTGTTAGTCAAGAACGTGTGTTGTACTGTACGTTAAGAAACTTAATATTAGTTTGTTATTTAACAATTTGGATTTCGATTATCTCACTTTTATATTATATATGCAACTTTCCGATATGATGGATTTTCCAAAATGACCATCCATAGACAATACAACGATTACTAGAGTCACTTCTATTGGTTGAAATCACAGATATTAGAGGTGTTGAAATATAATCATGAGCTTCGCCACGGTGCATTCATTACGGTAACACTCGTAACTTTGAAAGGGCACAATGCGATACATAATTATTACGACTTCGGACTTGGTTGAGTCAGTAGATTATGGGTAGTCTTTTGCTTTATGAAATTATTTCTAGAAATGGTTGACAGTGTGCTACCAGATTTTGCCTCAGATCTGGGCACAGTTCTTCGGAAAGTTTTGCAAAACTTTTTTTCAGAAGGATAACAGTCGATCAAAGATAAACCAAGCAACGGTAGGTCTCAACTATAAGAACTGATAAAAATTTCGACAAAATCCGATAACTTACCAGTTCAAATCGTTGGTTGATGATCATAATGATGATCGGGGAACAGTTTAATCCGAGTTAGACCATCGTTTATCAGATTTTGACCAATCAATTATAAATGATAAAGTACTGCGCTATTTCAATAAACGGTTTTATGGTCAATAAAAGTAGTCCTAGGGCTCCACAATCTCTTTATTCATCTGACGATAGTCCCTTGACTTTACCCTCTTCCCAAAATTAAAAACTCATCTAATAAGATGTTATTTTGGGACATTAGAAAACAAACTATCGGTTGTAATTGGTTAGCTAAAGCCTATAAAAGTATCCCAATTTCAGTACTTCTATGAGGAGTGCAATCGTTAACGCTGTATGG